>NC_045439.1:129282688-129295801 GCF_002776525.5 Piliocolobus tephrosceles
CTTGCAGTGAGCTGAGATCCGGCCACTGCACTCCAGTCCGGGCGACACAGCAAGACTCTGCCTCAAAAAAAAAAAAAAAAAAAAAGAAAGTTTATAGTACTTAAAGCTCCATGGAATTCCGTTGTGGGAGACTTAAATAGTTTTACCTATAAAGTTCAAATGCAATTTCACAGGATATCATAAGCAAACCAAGAATATTCAAATAAAATAGATATGGTGGTTGGCATTTTAGAAAAAAATTAAGAAGTACAGAATAGACACAATTATTATTAACTTTGATTTATGAAGCTGATTTTATTAAGAGTCTCAAAAGAAAAAGGTTAAAATGTTCACTTCCCTTTTACTTAAAAATTAATAGTATTCTATGGTCTATATTTAATATAACACGCACTTAAAAACAATACAAATATTTGACTCTTAGATTGCTAAATAATTTAGGGATTTGGTCTTTGTAAAATACATATTCAACTATGCTATTGGATCTTCTCACTTAAAGAGAAGGAGTTACGGAAATTTATCTCTGAACGAGAATAGCTCCTCTGATGGATAAAAATACTGCAAGACAACACCCTGTATATATAAAACAGTAACGGTGATTCTTCCATCACTGGTTATGTACACAGAGCTGTACAGAAAAATTATCTCACATTCTTGAACATGTAGTAATCAGTTTTCTAGAGATACCAGGTAATAGAAGAATAGCACCACAGAAATCATAATTTTGGTTCAGGACATATACAACAATATGCGTAATTGTGCACACCTTTTATTTTATTTCATTTTCTTAGACAGAGTCTCACTCTCTCACCCAGACTGGAGTGCAGTGGCACAATCTTGGCTCACTGCAGCCTCTGCCTCTTGGGTTCAAGCGATTCTCATGCCTCAGCTTCCTGAGGGGCTGGCATTACAGGTGCACACAAACACATCCAGCTAATTTTTGTATTTTTAGTAGAAATAGGGTTCACCATGTTGGCCAGACTGGTCTCAAACTCCTGACCTCAAGTGATCTGCCCACCTCGGCCTCCCAAAGTGCTGGGATTACAGGCATGAGCCATGGTGTCCGGCCAATTGTGCATACTTTTAAAAATATTTTCCAATGTACATTTGTTCTGCTTTAGATTAAACACTATTTTCATAGCCTGTAAACAAAAAATTATAAAAATAATTCTTTGATTACTCAAGTGAATAGTTTAATAATTGAAATTTTAATTTTATATAAGAGACTTGTACTTTCATTTATAAAAATACGCATTTATATTTTAAAACTAGGTAAAAATAGATACAGAAAAATTCTAAGATTTTATATTACTATAAACACCCATATATATCTTTCAGCATTTTGTTCTCGACATTTTAATTATTTCAACATCTTATAATGACTACGAAATTACAGTAAAAACTATCTCATTTAAGAAAAATGGATTCATGCTAGGACCTAAATATATAAGAAAATAATATGACTTCCACAAAACCTGCGGTTATTCAAAAAAAAGAAAAAAGAAAAACTAAGTCACTAATATTAGTACTGTAAATTCACACTAAAATGAAGAATGCCAAACTTCTCAAATTTAACAAAGTCATCAAAACAGCTCTGCCAGGCTTTAATTCTCTTTCAGATTATGTTAGGAGCAGAGATGTCAGCAGATCCAGTTAAGAAGTAGATCAGACATATAAACAACCAGTGATATTTGCTATAAGCATATAAAGATATTCATTTTTTGAGCCCTTCCTCACTTCTACAGCCAGTTTTGACTTCATGTTTTCCTACTACCTACAAAAAATACACAGTGAAAACCAAAACTTCTCAAAAACAAAGTATCTGCTTAAAATGGCAATTTTTAATAAAAGCATTAATAAAAAGGATTAAACAAAGAACTATTATGCACATTGAGTGGGGGGGGTTCATAACAAACAATATCAAACAACATTGTAAAAATTACTTCTCATTACACCGACCCTTGGCAAATCATAAAGCTTTTCACTCATTAAAACAAGCGTTAACTATAAAATTACTTGCATAACAGAAATCTGATTTAAATTGAAACCTTTAACAAGTTAAAACATAATTTACAGATGAAATAAAGCAACGGCATGTTCAAATAAATGAAAAATAAAACATTTTGCATATTAAATACATTAATTTTTAAGAAACACTTATTTTGGTATTTATATTATGTGAACCTATATATGAAACCTATATTATATCCATCTATATAATACATGTAGATATATTAGCTATATTAATTTTTCTTCACAATTTACATAAAATCATAATTTTCTGATGTCACAAAATATATTGAAATCAAGGTAGAAAAATCAACTGAATCACTTCAATATATTGAAATCAAGGTAGAAAAATCAACTGAATCATTTCAATATATTGAAATTAAGGTAGAAAAATCAGCTGAAACTGTAAAATAATTATACATGAAAATGCTATCTTTGCTAATGTATTTATCTAAAACATACTTTTGCCAGAGTTTGGTTAACAAATGCAATACATCAAATCACTATTCATATAATATTTTAATACTTGAAAGTTCTTTAGTAAAAACGAACTATTAAACCACATTTTGCCAAGAAAGCAAAAGGTATGGTAGAAATTACTCCATGCCACCTCTAAAATATTGCAGGCTGATTTAGATACAAAAATAACAAAGACAGGTGCAGTGGTTCACTCCTGCAATCCCAGCACTTTGGGAGGCAGAGGCAGGTGGATTGCCTGAGGTCGGGAGTTCGAGACCAGCCTGGCTAACATGGTGAAACCCCATCTCTACTAAAAATACAAAAATTAGCTGGGCGTGGTGGTACATGCCTGTAATCCCAGCTACTTGGGAGGCTTAGGGAGGAGAATCACTTCAACCCAGGAAGTGAAGGTTGCAGCGAGCCAACATCGTACCACTGCACTCCAGCCTGCGTGACAGAGGGAGACTCCATCTCACAATTAGATCTCTGAAGTCTCATTAATAGGTTGTTGTCTAAGAAAACACATATTCTCAAGAAAATTCACTTGAAAAGATTGAAAACACTTCTATATTTGTCAGGTTTTTTAAAATGTCCCCAATTCCTGGTATTGATCATAAACAAATGGTTACGAACTCAGTATAGGCTTCTATCATGCAACCACAACATTTTCAGCAGTTTATTTAAATGAAGGGTTTTAAACTGGGGAAACAGTTGGTCAAATCTGTATTTGAGAGAGAGAATCCTGGAAGCAGTGTGTATGATGGATTATGAGATGGATACATTTCAGAGATAAATAGTGGAAAATACCTAAACCAAATGATTTGCTCCTGCATACCACTTTCACACCAGCTTAGTTCCCACACACCACATCTGCCTTCTCCTTAAGCCCTCCTTAACTGACCTCAGTGCTGTCATCACTGTTGCCATACAGCACCAAGCCTATAATACACCATGCTGTCATAAATTAATTCTACAAGAAGTACTGCATGTGAAGCGAATTTGGATCACTTGGGTTATAGTGTTAGTTGCTTTTAAATCTTTTCACAAAGGAACGGGCCCTGGAAAGGAGTTCATCGTGCCTTAGGCGTTAAGCATGATTGATGGTAGAGGCTTTCCAAGTCTGAGCAACCAACTTTTCTTCTTTTGCCTTTTTTTTTAAGTATTGTAGCAATGAACTTTTGTATTTTAGACATCTGGCAAGTTTTCTAACATTTCCCTTTACACCTCTCCTAAAAAGGAGTATTTTCTGTATTTATTTGACACTGAGAAGGACACATGGTCCAGAAAACAAAACGTTTTTTTATTTTAGAATATTTTTAAGTCATTTTTATCCTAAGGTTTTGCCAAATTTTCAAAGCTTGTAAAAGTTTGTAAATAAAATCGAAGAGCCTTAGCTCCATTTGTAAGAAGATTTTACAATAGCTGATAGTTTATCTGTAGTAAAAATATTTTTCTGAGAAATCTGTTTTATCTATTATACCATAGTTTTATGTAAAAATCTAAATTTAAAATCTCTATGTTATTATAAAGTTTTTAATATATGTATATTTAATTATACTATAAAGTTACTTTACTAATAAAGTACTATATCCATTACAAAGTTACAATTAATAATAAGGTAACTTCAGGTTCATAAAAGTCATTGAGGGCCAGGCATGATGGCTCACACCTTTAACCCAGCATTTAGGGAGGCCAAAGCATGAGGATCACTTGAGGCCAGGAGTCTGAGACCAGCCTGGGTGACATAGCAAGACCCCACATCTACTAAAAAAAAAAAAAAAAAAAAAAAATTAAAGAAAATTAGCCAGGCATGGTGGTACATGCCCGTAGTCCCAGCTACTCAGGAGGCTGAGGCAGGAGGATGAATTGAGCCCAGGAGGTCAAGGCTGTAGTGAGCTATGATTACTCTACTGCACTCTAGCCTGGGTAACAGAGTAAGATCCTGCCCCTAAAAAAAAAAAATAAATAAAATAAAAAATAAAGTTACTGAAAGAACAAGTTCTTAATATGAGTTTAGGGCTCTGGTAGATAATTTTTTTATTTTATTTTATTTTTTTGAGACAGAGTTTTGCTCTTGTTGCCCAGGCTGGAGAGCAATGGTGCAATCTTGGCTCACTGCAACCTCTGCCTCCCGGGTTCAAGTAATTCTCCTGCCCTCAGCCTCCAGAACAGCTGGGATTACGGCACCCATCACCACACCCAGCTAATTATTTCTGTATCTGGTAGATAATTTATTCAGTGTTCATCTAGCAAGCTGAGGTAGATTGTTAGATTTTTGCCCCTCTACCCATTAGTTGTCAAAATGGGTATTTCAAGTCTCAGCACTGTGTACCAAGATAATCACTAGCTACAATAACACACTCAATACTTCTTTCTCTCTCCTCTCTAATTCCTTCTTTGCAAGTACTACATGCAGTTTAAATATTAGACAATAAAATATTATAAGTGCCCTTGAAGTCTGGGTCCAGATTTTGTTTTCCTTCTTAGTGCCCACTTTCTCTAGCACATAGCGTGGTATACTTTGCAGCAGTAAAACTATTTTATTAAGCAGATGAAATAGCAAGTCCCCCTCCAGTCATGTAGATAACCCCACAAAATAGAGAAAATCTATTTATGTATATTGCTGACCACACATATATAGCCTGGTGACACCAGAAGGATGCTCTGCCAGAGATTAATTTTTTAGATTCTTTTTTAGTGAGAGAAGTGCTAGCTAGTTATTTTACCAGACTGATGTGTAATCAGTGAAAAGCTGAGTCTCCCAGAAGAGTAAATCACCCAAAATTACCATGGTATTTGCCTAAGGAGGGTAATATGGGGTAAAGAGCCTTGAATATCTGGGGACAGGAGGCACAATAACACACTTTGTGTTTTGAGGATTCAAAATGAGAGCTGCTTTGTTCTCCTTTTGAACTGATCACATAGTATGTAGGCACAATGAAAGTGATGAGGAAACCAGGGCTGACCCAGTGTTCCTGGGCCACTTGTCATTCCTAGAAACTGTAACATAGAGAATTCAAATATGGAGCACCGTGCCAAGGCTTGTAACTACAAGGTGGGATCAGCACCTCTGAAAAATCAGCACCTCTGTACTGCATAGGCAGTACAACATGAGATGGTACTCTTCTTCGCCTCCACATGAGATGAATAAACACGGAGGTTTCACGACAATTCAGGTGGCAATGGGACAGACCTAAGAAAGGATACTAAATTTCATTCCAATAAACCTACAGAGGTTCAATGGGACAAAAAGTAAATTTTAAGAAAAAAATGGTAATAAATTTGACTACACTTGAAACCTGGGTTTTCGGAACAACACATGCTGGTTATATGTGGTACACATTTCTGTCTGTGCATACTTTCAGCCATTAAAACACAACAGAGTCACGCTTTTAACTTGGGCTGAAAATCCTGCCTTTTTTGGTATGCAAAACAACTTTTCAAAGATAAAAGTATTTTTTAAAAATAGGCTGATTTATATGCCAGATGTAAGCAACATCTTTTCTGACTGCTGGTTACTTTTTGTTGTTTCTTTGTTACTATAACCGTCTCTCGTGGTAATTCAGAGTGTTTACAGCAAATCACAAAGGTGTCAAGTTTCTCTTGACTATCAAAGATTGGCTGTTCTTTCTGTCTCCTCAAACATCCATTGGATTTTGTGACGTTTAGCGAGGTTTAATCAGAAAGGGGCCCTGCACTGATGGAAGCCTTTCCCCAACAATCCTTTATTTCTAGGTACACAGTAAAATTCTCTTCATAATAGATTATGTAATTTTATATGATCAAATTACAAAATATCATTGGAAGAAAATTAGTTTAAATATGTTCTATGACAAATAATGTTATAGTTTTGATGCTAGGCATAGAGAAAAGCAATACATAAATGTTTAAGTGGTACACACTTAGCAGCAGCAACAACAACTACAAAAACATATATATAAAAGAATGCAGGGAAGCACTCAGATGAGAAATCGAAGGACATCTAATAGGACTTCCACTTCCAGACATGACAGGGTAACTGATGCCAGACCTGCCTCCCACCAAAACACAATAAACTACTCAAAAAATATGAAGCAATTGTTTTCAAGCAATGGACAGGCAACCCAGAACTACAATCCTGAAAATCTGGGCAACACAAGAGATGAGCCCCATGTTGGACCTGAATTTCTGCCATGGGGCTTATTTTGGGCCACAGCACAGGGAAATGGAACCTAAACAGAGCTGCAGTCTTACAGAACTGAAGAGGCACAGATCAGAGTGGCGGGCAACTGAAGTACCTGGAAGATGCAGGACAGGGCACCAAAGATGAAAAGGCTGTGAGGAGGTAAAGAGGGTGCTATGATCTGAATGTTTGTGTCCCCCTCTAAATTCATATGTTGAAACTAAGTCACCAATGCAATGGTCTCAGGAGGTAGGGCCTTTGGGAGGTCCTAAGGGTGAAATCCTCATGAGTGGAATTAGTGCCCTTACAAAAGATGCCTCAGAGAGCTGCCTTGCCCCATTCCACCACATGAGAACATAGTGAAAAAGTGTCATCTATGAATCAGAAAGTAGGCCCTCACCAGATACCAAATCTGCTGGCACCTTGATCTTGGAACTCCCAGCCTCCAGAACTCAGCAATACATTTCTGTTGTTTATAAGCTACCCCATTTATGGTATTTGTTTACAGCAGCCTGAATGGATTAAGACAGAGGAGCATAAAAACAAGCACACTGGAGAGCATAAAAGAAATGGTAAGTAGAAGTCAGATCAACAGATATCTTCTAATCTTGAGATAAGGGCAAGAAAAAGATTACATTAAAAAAAAGAAGAAGAAGAAGAACAAAGTTCAGTGACCTGTAGAAGAATACCAAATTATCTAATGTGTGTAACCAGAGTTCCAGAAAGAGAGGAAATGTGGAACAGAAAAATATTTGAAGAAATAATAACAGGAAACGTGCCAATTTGGAAATAAAGAAAACCCCAAGAGAGGTAAATATAAAAAATCCTGTATCAAGACACATCATATACAATCTGCTAATACCAAAGATAAAGAGAAAAGATTAAAGACAGAAATCTTAATGCAGCCATAGAAAAAGATATAGGGTAACAATGATACAAATTACAGCTGACTTCTCATCAGAAACAATGACAGCCAGGAAATAATGGAAGATCTTCCTTAAAGTGCTCAAAGGAAAAAATCTTGTCAATCCAGAATTTTATTTCCAGAGAAAATATTCTTCAAAAGTGAAAATGAAATAATATTTTTGCATAAAGAAAAACTGAGATAGTTCATTGCCAGTAGAACTGCACTAAAACAAATACTAAAGGAAGTACTTCAGGTTGAAGAGAAATGACAGATGGAAACTAAATCTAGAGGAAGAAATGGCCAGGTGCAGTGGCTCACACCTGTAATCTCAGTGCTTTAGAAGGCCAGGATATTGAGATCAGCTTGGGCAACACAGCAAGACTGTGTCTCTTAAGAAAAAAAGAATAGAAAGCAAAGGAAATGGTGAATATTCAGGAAAATTTTTTTAGGTGTTTTTTTTTTTTTTTGAGACAGAGTTTCGTTCTTGTTGCCCAGGCTGGAATGCAATGGCGTGATCTTGGCTCACCACAACCTCCACCTCCTGTGTTCAAGCGATTCTCCTTCCTCAGCCTCCTGAGTAGCTGGGATTACAGGCACGTGCCACCATGCCTGGTTAATTTTGTATTTTTAGTAGAAACGGGATTTCTCCATGTTAGTCAGGCTGGTCTCAAACTCCCAACCTCAGGTGATCCACCCACCCTGGCCTCCCAAAGTGCTGGGATTACAGGTGTGAGCCACCATGCCCAACGTTAGTATTTTAAAGACAACTGACTTGCAAAAATAATATTATCTTAAGAAGTTTATAACATACATTGAAATAAAATATATGACATAGTAGTACAAAAGAAAGAGGGTAAAAGGAAGTATACTGTTGTAAAATATGCACAATAATATATAAATGCATATAATTTATATGAAATGGTACAATATTCTAAATGTAATAAGTTAAGGTAGCATATTGTGAAGCCTAGAGAAAAGTCAATGGAGGAAATAAAATAGAACACTAAAATATACTCAAGTAATCCAAAAATAGAAAGGAAGCAAAGAGGAACCAAAAACAAATTGTGGAAGTCAGTTGGGAAGAAGGAGGACTTAATTCCAATTTGAAAACAGAAACTCCAAAGAGATCATCACTCTCACCCTAACAACTAAAACAAGCTGAATAAAAACCCATCAGAGACTGAGGACATGGGGAAATCTAAATCAGCTCCAAAGAGTGAGAAGCACATTTTCAAAGAGAAGAGATCCCCGGCTGCTATCATCCCTGACTGAAATAGAGGTGGGAAAAGAAATCTGCCACAGACAACAGTTAAAGAGAAAACAGTCTAACTTTGAAAGCTCTATGTGAACATACCCGTGTAGAACCCAGAGGATCCATAGGTATAGAAAGACTGTACCATTAATAAATCCCCCTGCTCAACACAGATACACAAGCCACTCTGTCCCACCAACCTTTACCAAAAATGAGGGCAAGGAAAGAGAGCAAGAACTGAGATAATCTCCTCAATGTACTCCAGGCTTCTAGCAAGGGAAAACCTGGAGGATAGGCGGTAACAGAAAAGCCAAGAGAAACTTCTCAGAGGCAAGACCCACCGTCACAGAGTACAGGGAGATGATAGTCAACCTTTACAGGCCAAGGATGGAGCAGCAGGATTCAAAGAGCTCTCAAGGCACAGAAAGCCAGAAGCCAAACTGGAGAGCAAAGAGAATTCCTCAGCAACTGAACCTGCTGGCAGCTGGTCTTTAAAGCAGGGAGATATCTCCTATAATTCAAAAAGATTTGGAACAGCCCATAAATACATGAGAAGGTGCTAAATAACATTAGTCAAGAGAGATATGCAAATTAATAGAATTTTTAAAAAATGCAATACTACTTCACACCCATTATGATGGCTAAACAAACAAATAGACAACACCAAATGTTGGCAAGAATGTGGAGTAACTGCACCTCTCATACACTGCTGAGAGAACAGTGTAAAATGGCATAACCACTTTGAGAACTAATTGGCAAATTCTAAATATTGGATATAAAATTATAAAATTATATTCAAAGGCTTTTCAATGACAACAAAGAAACATGGTAAAATGTTAAGTCTTTTAAGAGAATGTAACATGTGACAAGTCTTGGCATGGACTATGGACTATGGAGAAGGGGCTTACTAAGCAGATATCAACTGGTGCCTACTGTGGTCAAACAGGGACAAGATCACAGTCCCTCACATTTCTTTCTCACATTTAGAATACCCTCGCATAGTATGTCTCCAAACATAACCAAGCATTTAGGGGATGTATGCTTAGCCCCTTACATACTTATATCATAACATCTGAAATCACCTCATGAGATGTATAAAGTGAATCAAATAATTGGTAAAACTTAGTCCACTGCTGCTCATGGTGGCAAGAAAGAATAAAGTCTATGTACATGGCTCAATCAAAAGTTCCTATCCAAAATGTGTAACTGTTAACGTATATAATTTTACTCAAAACAAGCAAAAGCAAACACAAATAGAAACAAACCCAGGAAAATAAAACCACAAGTATATGCCTCAAATTTCTTGTGTAACAGGAGAGATATAAATAAATTATATGAAAGTAGTCACAAAACATATAGCATTCACTGGTTATTAAGAAGCAGTCAATGGTATTAGAAATACATCCTTAACCTCTAACATATACAATGGAAGGAGATGACCATATTCTACCACATCATGTTTTTATATTACAGGAAAAGACAGAATAATACAACACCCAGAACAATGGTTTATCACAGAATTGTTTTTTGTGGGGGGTTGGGGACAGAGTCTCACTCCGTTGTCCAGGCTGGAGTGCAATACTGCAATCAGAGTTAACTGCAGGCTTGATATCCTGGGCTCAAGAGATTCTCCCACCTCAGCCTCCCAAGTAGCTAGGACTAAGGTGTGTGTCACCATGCATGGCTAATTTTTTTTATTATTATTGTTGGATTTTAGTAGAGACAAAGCCTCACTATGTTGCCCTGGCTGGTCTCGAACTCCTGGCTTCAAGCGATCCTCTCGCCTCAGCTTCCCAAAGTGGTAGGATTACAGATGTGAACCACCATGTCTGGCAGAATTGTATTTTTTGTATATTCTTTAAATGTATGTAAAAAAAAAGAGTTCATAAATACAGCATTATATTTATGCATTTTGGTTGTATATCTTATATAAGTTTCATATATGAAAATGTTAGGAAACTGTAAAGTATTATCTTTACTGATACATTTTCTAGGCAATCCTCAAAAGAGTATCTCATTTTCTGGGTATCTGAATGTACAAACTTGATGAAAGCTAGAATGATGAAACACCATTGGCCTGATGATATATAATAAAGGAAAGACCATATTCCCGTATTCTGTCAAAAATTTTTATATTAACTATAGTTAGAAAAAATAAGACATTCATTATATGAGGGTAAAAAAATATTTTTTAAAACACAGTCACTGCTGACTGGTGCCATTTTTTTTTTTTTTTTTGAGGTGGAGTCTCACTCTGTCACCCAAGCTGGAGTGCAATGGTGTGATCTCGGTTCACTGCAACCTCCGCCTGCCAGGTTCAAGCAATTCTCCTGCCTCAGCCTCCCAAGTAGCTGAAACTACAGGCACAACACCACCACAACCGGCTAATTTTTGTATTTTTAGTAGGGATGGGGTTTCACCATGTTAGCCAGGCTGGTCTCGAACTCCTGACCTCAGGTGATCCACCCACCTTGGCCCCCCAAAGTGCTGGGATTACAGGTGTGATCCACTGTGCCCAGCCTGACTGGTGCCATTTTTATATACAGTATTGAATCTATATATTAAGGCCAGAACATAAAGTCTAAAAATTAATCTGTTAGTATGTTTTAATTTAGATATTTCTGGACTTGAAAAAACAAAGAAATATCATAGACTTTTTCATTCGTGGGTTTAACATGCATAATTTTTAACATTCTCATGTTACCCTGAAGTTCTATGACAGGTAGTAATTTGTAATTTTGTTTGAGTCACATATTTCACCTAGATACACTAAAAGGCTGGTTGGTATTCTCGAGTTGGTTTTACTCAAAAGAGTAAAAATAATCTCAGACAAATTAACATCTGTATCTTTCTCTGCTCATTCTTGAATACACAGTAACTTTCATATAATACCTGAAGCGTAAGTTTTTTATTTTTTAATTATCATGTTTTTTAATACATGAAATCATATATGAGAGTAGGATTTGCAAATATGTGTATTCACAAAGCAAGGTCTCTGGATGCTCCTCCCAAGAAATCAAAGGGTTTAATGGTGGCTGTCAATAAAATGCAAGATTTTAGTACTGCCTATCTATAAGGTACATTCATAATTTACTTACATGTTCAGCAGGCAGAACAGACAATCTTAAGTCTCAAATGTAAATTGTTCTACTAAAATTTAGCATGATTCCTTTTAAAATCAAAGTTAACATACATTAGGTCAGGCACGGTGGCTCACACCTGTAATCCCAGCACTCTGGGAGGTCGAGGCAGGTGGATCACTTGAGGTCAGGAGTTTGAGACCAGCCTGGCCAACATGGCGAAACCCTGTCTCTACTAAAAATTCAAAAATTAGCCGGGCATGGGGCCACGCACCTATAGTCCCAGCTACTTGGGAGGCTGAGGCAGGAGAATCACTTGAACCTGGGAGGCAGAGATTGCAGTGAGCTGAGATTGTGCCACTGCACTCCAGCCTGATGACAGAGCGAGACTCCGTCTCAAAAAAAAAAAAAAAAAAAGTTAATGTACTTTAGTTACCTCACTGGAGAATAAGAGAAAACACTGCATGTATTTGACTTTTGGATAGTAAAATGATTATATCATGCAAAGCTCACCTAAATTCTCTTATGTGAAATTCAGAATTAAAGTAGCTCTTTGTACAAATATTTTGCCAGAGCTGTGATTCAAAGGGATCTTGGTCGCAATGCACAATTGTAGTAATTGTAGCTGATGCTACCTTCTTACATTTGCATCACAAAAAAGACTCTTAGTAATATTTCGCCCACATTCCTTAAAGTTTCATCTTTAAACAAATGGACAAATACTTACAAATACATCTACAGCCCATTGCCTAGACATACAGTGAGAAATATGAAGAAATATAGATTTATAATAGACAAGAAACTATTGTGTTCTATAGACTATGATTACCTGGAGGTAGGAATTGCAGTTGGTTATTAGCTAATCGAAGATGACGTAAAGCTCTCAGACGACCAATTTCTGGGCAAACAATTTCTAAGGCATTGTCACTAAGATCCAGACATTGGAGTTTTACAAGAGACCCAATGGCTTCAAAGAGAAAAGGAGAACCAAAATGAATTTGATTCAAGTATTACATCAAATCTTTAATGCAAGTATTCCAAGTTAAAATATTTTACTACTTAATATCCTTGTCTCAGTTGCTCACAAAACAGTAAAAACACAGATTAAACTCAGTTCATGAAAGTGATAAATACTTCCAGTTCAAGATAAAATATAACTCAAAATACAGCACAAATAAAAACATTAAAACTAAAATAATTCAAGAAATGATACACAGGGCCTTTTTTATCTGACCAGAATTCTTAA
>NC_045439.1:129295811-129357688 GCF_002776525.5 Piliocolobus tephrosceles
TCAAGAAATGATACACAGGGCCTTTTTTATCTGACCAGAATTCTTAACTAGATTCATTAAATTTAGAACTTATTATCTACCTAACAGGAATTTATCTAATAATAGTTTACCTAACCATTATAACCATTTTAGACTTATTTATTTAATTATAGTTCTTAACTGGACTTACTAGAAGAAAAAAAGTTTTGAAGCTAAAAAATTAAAGTGTCTTAAAATTAAAATTTGTTCTATCTATAAAGCAAAGCTTAAATTATATTATCTTCTAACTAAAACTTTTAAGTAAACATACCTTCTGGAACCACAACTATGTTATTTGAGTGCAGGTATCTAGGAAGGAAAAAGAAAAAAAACAGCTATTGTCATTAAGTACTTTTGTCAGATAATCAGTTTATAAAATGCTCACTTAGAAATTTATCAAATATAAATAGGCCACAACTTTCACACCCTACTCTAATGCATCAACATACAATAATGGTTATCACAGCTAACTAATAATACTTTGAGAATAATATTTTGTACTAGAATTGCAAATATTAAATCTGTTTACTGATTTAGTTGTTATTTTAAAATAAAAGCATACATAATAGATAAACTATAAGGTTTTTTTTTAACTTCATAACACAAATTACTAGTTTTTCCAGTTCATTTTATTCAGGCTTTAAAAAACATACTTATTGTGAGAAAAAAATCAACACCTATTGTGTAAAGGAAGATGAACTTTTCATTTCTAAAAAATAACTTTACAAAATAAAGATATTTCTAGCTAGCATGCATACTGAGAACCAACAACGGAGAGATTAAATACTCTTCATTTACAGTGTCTGTAGAACTACTCAACTGTCAAGGTACAGAATTTATTTCATGGCAAAATAAATTTTGTAACAAGAAATCAAATGCTTCTCTTAAAAAATTTTCTTTTTCACAGAGGCTGAGAAGTCAGGGTGAGCCTAAGTAACACTTTTCCCACTACAGTGTCTTGAGCACACTCTGGTGGAGACTTCCTGCAATAAATAACCAACTATTCAGAGCAAAACAAGTGAATGCTGGAGATCATACAGCAATAATTTAAGAAAATAAATTTATATCATTGATTTAAAGACAACAGAACTAGATTTTAGTAAACTTTACTTTCAAACCTATGGTTTTATTTATTGTACTTTTAAAATAAATCTTATAAAGTACTTTTAAATAGAATTTAAAAGTTTTCTTCTGCATTCTTAAAGTCTAATATTGAATATTAAAATGTCAATAAACACAAAATAAGACAGCAAATTAATTAATACTTTTATGAAGATTATTTTATGTTGAATTAAATCAATTTTGTAGAAGGTTAATTAATCTGCTGGGTATAACACAATCTAAATAAGCCCACCATTTACTCTATGATATACTTCATTCCTTGCTTTCTATATATGAAATGATTATACATTTTAAAATCAATAATCTTTAAACATTAATTTTAGGAAGGAATACGTAAATCAAAATAGAGAACTGATTTAAAAAAATTTTTTCAACAAAATACTTGCCTCAATTCAAGCTCTACCTACAAAAAAGACATTAAAATGTCCAAATCAAAATATGAACTGAAGTACCCACTATTATGATTAGAATTTTTCAAACAGACTTTAAAATATTATCTACATATAATGAAGATGCTGTATGAAACAGTACACAGTGGCTGCCTGTGGATGCTGCTGAAGAAGCATCGTTAAAGTCTCTCCTCCCCCTGCCATCATGTCTAAGTCAGTCTCCTAAAGAGCCCGAACAGCTATGGAAGCTCTTCATTGGAGGTGTGAGCTTTGAAACAACCGATGAGAGCCTGAGGAGCCATTCTGAGCAATGGGGAATGCTCATGGTCCGTGTGGTCATGAAAGATCCCAACACCAAGCGCACTGGGGCTTTGGGTTTGTCACTATGCCACTGTGGAGCAGGTGGATGCAGCCACGAATGCAAGGCCACACAAGGTGGATGGAAGAGTTGTGGGACTAAAGACAGCTGTCTCACGAGAAGATTCTCAAAGACCAGGTGCCTACTTAACTGTGAAAAAGATATTTGTTGGTGACATTAAAGAAGACACCGAAGAACATTACCTAACATTATTTTGAACAGTATGGAAAAACTGAAGTGATTGAAACTGACTGAGACAGTGACAAGAAAAGGGGTTTGACTTTGTAACCTCTGATGACCATGACTCCGTGGATAAGACTGTCATTCAGAAATACCACAATGTGAATGGCCACAACTGTGAAGTTAGGAAAGCTCCATCAAAGCAAGAGATGGCTAGTGCTTCATCCAACCAAAGAGGCTGAAGTGGTTCTGGAAATTTTGGTGGTGGTCGTGGAGGTGGTTTTGATGGGAATGACAACTTTGGTCGTGGAAGAAACTTCAGCAGTCATGGTGGGGTTGGTGGCAGCCATGGTGATGGTGGATATGGTGGCAGTGGGGATGGCTACAAGGAAGCAATTCTGGAAGTGGTGAAAGAATGATTTTGACAATTACAACAGTCAGTCTTCACATTTTGAACCCATGAAGGGAGGACAATGGTGGCAGAAGCTCTGGCTCCTATGGTGGTAGAGGCTAATACTTGACCAAACCATGAAACCAAAGTGGCTATGCCAGTTCCAGTAGCAGCAGTAGCTATGGCATTGTCGGAAGATTTTAATTACTGTCAGGAAACAAAGCTTTGCACGAGAGGAGAGCTAGAGAAGTGACAGGGAAGCTACAGGTTACAACAGTTTTGTGAACTCAGCCAAGCACAGTGGTGGCAGGGCCTAGATGCTATAAAGAAGACATGTTTTAGACAAATACTCATGTATATGGGCAAAAAACTTGAGGACTGTATTTGTGAATAATTGTATAACAGGCTATTTTAGTTTCTGTTCTGTGGAAAGTGTAAAGCATTCCAACAAAGGTTTTAATGTAGATTTTTTTTGCACCCATGCTGTTGATTGCTAAATGTAGTAGTGTGATCATGACGCTCAATAAATGTATCTTTAAAAAAATAATACAGAGTGTTGCCAATCCTAACTGCACATTAGAATCACCAGGGGTCTTACTGGTGCCCCAAACCATCCTGTAGCAAGTGAAACACCATCTCAACTCAAATAATCCTGATGTACAACCAATTAAGAACCATTACTGGTAAAGTGGATCAGAGAGCGGGCTCTGAAGCCAAACTGCCTGCACCTTAATAGCCATGTGACTATGGAGAAATTACTGAACTGCTCTCTCTCCTAATCTATGATGTTGCAGGGACTAAATGAATTAATAAATGTAAAGCTCTTAGAATAGCGCTTGACTCCCAGTAGGATTTAAATGAATGCTCTTGTTATTGTTGTTATTATAGTTATTATGAGTCATTTGTAATCATAGGCTTAGCACTTTCAAATTTAAGTCCCTTCCTTTTACTTAATTTTGGTAATTTCAGAGTAGTTGAAATGTTGATGTTCCAATGTTCTTATTATGTTCCTCTTCTACTCAAATAATGCAGGAACTCTCATTCATTGTTGGTGGGAATGCCACTTTGGGGTATACACACTTTGGAAAATGGCTTGGCAGCTTTTTTAAACAACGTTAAATATAGATGTTTACTTAATAGGAATATTCCAAAGTCAGCTTCTTTGTTTTGACAAATGAACCATGGAATTCTTTTTTTTTTTTTTTTGAGATGGAGTCTCCCTCTGTCACCCCAGTTAGAGTGTCATGGCTCCATCTCTGCTCACTGCAACCTCCGCCTCCCCGGTTCAGGTGATTCTCCTGCCTCAGCCTCCTGAGTAGCTGGGATTACAGGTGCTTGCCACCACACCTGGCTAATGTTTTTTGTATTTTTAGTAGAGATGGGGTTTCAGCATGTTGGTCAGGCTGGTCTCAAGCTTCTGACCTCGTGATCTGCCCGCCTCGGCCTCCCAAAGTGCTAGGATTACAGGCGTGAGCCACCGCTCCCGGCCTGTACCATGGAATTCTAAGATGTTAACAACAAGACAAACTGGGTAAGGGGTATACCAGAATGCTCTGTACTATGTTTATAACTTTTCTATAAATATAAAATTGTTCCAAGATAAAAAAGTTATTTAAAAAAATTTTTTTAGTTTGGGTGCAACGGCTCACACCTGTAATCCCAGCACTTTGGGAGGCCAAAGCAGGTGGATCACCTGAGGTCAGGAGTGCGAGACCAGCCTGACCAACATGGAGAAACCTCATCTCTACTAAAACTACAAAAATTAGCTGGGTGTGATGGCACATGCCTGTACTCCCAGCTACTCGGGAGGCTGAGGCAGGAAAATCTCTTGAACCCAGGAGGCAGAGGTTCCAGTGAGTTGAGATTGTGCCACTGTACTCCAGCCTGGGCAATAAGAGTGAAACTTCATCTCAAAAATAAATAAATAAATAAAATTTAATTAAAGAAACAGGACTTCTACTTTCAGTCAGGATGAATAACAGCAATGGAGTAAACGGGATTTACCCAACTGTTACAAACAAGAAAACTGGATGAAATACAGTCACGTGCCACTTAATAACTGGGATATGTTCTAAGAAATGTGTTATTAGGTGATTTCCTTGTTGTGCAAACATCATAGGTGTTCTTGTTTTATTTTATTTTATTTTATTTTTATTTTATTTGAGATGGAGTCTCGCTCTGTCTCCCAGGCGGGAGTGCAGTGGCGCAATCTCGGCTCACTGCAAGCTCCGCCTCCCAGGTTCACGCCACTCTCCTGCCTTAGCCTCCTGAGTAGTTGGGACTACAGGCGCCTGCCACCACGCCCGGCTAATTTTTTGTATTTTTAGCAGAGATGGGTTTTCACCTTGTTAGCCAGGATGGTCTTGATCTCCTGACCTCATGATCCGCCCACCTCAGCCTCCCAAAGTACTGGGATTACAGGCGTGAGCCACCATGCCCAGCCCATAGGGTGTTCTTACACAAACCTAGATAGTAGAGCCTACCACATGCCTAGGTTGTAAGGTGTAGTTGCTCTTAGGCTACAAATCTGGACAGTATGTTATTGTACTGAATACTGCAGACAACTGTAACACAATCAGACAACTGATACACAATGTATTTGTGTATCTAAACATATGTAAACATAGAAAAGGTACAGCATAGAAGTATAGAAAAGGTACAGTAAAAACACAGTATTATAATCTTATGGGACCACCATTACATATGTGGCCTGTCGTTGACGAAGACATCATTATGCTGTGCACGACCGTACATGAAACAGTTATTTTCAGATATTAACAAAGGCAACTAGGACTACATTCCCTACGAGAAAGGAAGTAAGCCACACAATCTCCCTAGCTTTCTTCCTAGAGGCAAATTCTGGACTGTAGAACAGGAAGGAGAGCCCAAACAAAGTACAGAAGTCTCACTGAGTTATGGAGACACATATCAGAGTTCAGGGGACACATATTAGAGTTCAGGGAACCTGAGGCAACTGGCAGTTGTGGGGTAAAGTTCTGAAGAAGAGAGAGCCACTACTACAAAAAACAAACAAACAAAACAATTTACATAAGGAATCCCTTGGCCTCACTCATAGCTGAATTCTAGCACAAACACACAGAAGAGAAACTCTAGCAGGGTACAGTGGGTCATACCCATAACCCTAGCTACTTGGGAGGATGAAGCAGGAGGATCACTTGAGGACAAAAATTCAAGACCAGCCTGAGCAATATAATGAGACCCCCATCTCAAAAAATAATAGAAGAAAAATAAAAGGAACTCCAGGCAAAAAGCAGCTGAAAATCAATCAGCTGAACAGTCTGCAAAACTCACATAGGGTTGAGAGACATTCAAGTTCTGAGCAAGTGTGCCAAATCCTTGTTGATCATTTGAGGTATTCAAGAAAGACTCTGGAAAGCTCATATTTTAGTAATAGGGCTAATCTACCCACCTATCCTAACAAAGTATAAAAATAAGCCATAAAAGGATCAAAATAAACTGCAAATAGCTGCATGCCAGAAAAAAGGAGACAATAAAATTTAGACTCTCAAAAATGCAAACTTTATAAGGTCCATCATCCAATAAAATAGTATTAGACATTCCAAGAATCAGAAAAATATGACCCATAACCAGGAGAAACACCAGTTACTACAAATAAAACCAGTATGACACAGATGATAGAATTAGCAAACAGGACATTAAAAGAGCTATAACAACTATATTCAGCTATTTAAATGAAAATATGAACATTGTAAGAACTATAAGATATAAAGAAGCATAAATAGAACTTCCAGATATCATAAATACAATAACAGGCTGGGCACAGTGGCTCACTCCTATAATCCCAGAGCTTTGGGTGGCTGAGGCAGGAGGATCACTTGAGACCAGGAGTTTGAAGTTACAGTGAGCCACGATTGCATCACTACACTCCAGTGTGACTCCTGGGTGACAGTGTAAGACCTTGTCTCAAAAACACACACAGAAAGCCAGCCTGGGCAACACAGCAAGACCCCATGTCTATGAAAAAATTTAAAATTTAGCTGGGCATGATGGTGCATGCCTGTACTTCTAGCTACTTGGGAGGCTGAGATGGGAGGATCCCTTGAGCCCAGGAGTTCAAGGCTGCAATAAGCTAGGATAGAGTCACTGCACTCCAGCCTGGGTGACAGAGTAAGACCCTGTCTCTTAAAAAAAAAAAAAATACAATAACCAAAGAGAAAACTTCACTGAGTGGGATTAGTATAGTACATTAGACACTGAAGAAGAAAATATTACTGACTCTTAACTAGAATATACAATTTGTCTAAACTGAAGCACATAGGGAATAAAAGTTTGAAAAGGAAATGAAGAGTCTTTGTGACTACAGGACAGTATTAAACA
This sequence comes from Piliocolobus tephrosceles, assembly GCF_002776525.5. Taxonomy (NCBI): domain Eukaryota; kingdom Metazoa; phylum Chordata; class Mammalia; order Primates; family Cercopithecidae; genus Piliocolobus; species Piliocolobus tephrosceles. The sequence goes on from NC_045439.1 coordinate 129,302,629, forward strand.
GTCTAACAAGCATGCAAGAGTTCCACCAGCAGGGGCCAGGAACAGGGTATATAAGTAAGTCTCTGAAGAAACAATGTCAAAATTTTCCAAATTTGATAAAAACTGTGAAGACACAACCCCAAGATGCCCCATGAACCTCAAAGGTAAGAAAGAAGAAAACCACAACAAGATACATCTAAATCAAATCCCTTAAAACTAGTGTAAAAAATGAAAACCCTTCAAAGTAGCCCAAGGGAGAAAAAGACACATTACACACAAAGGAACAAATGTAACAACTGTAGATGTTTCTTCAGAAACTATGCACACCAGGGAATAATGAATATCATGAAAGGACTGATAGGAAAATAAAATGGTCACTAAGAATTCTAATCCCAGAAAAAAAAATTTTTAATATAGGTGATAAATGTACAATAAAAAACTGTAAGACTTTGGGGGGTGGGTGGGGAAAGGAGAAAGTCTTTGGGACATAGGGCTAGACAGAGTTTTTAGACGTGCCATCAAAAGCAGGACACATAAAAGCAAAAAATGATAAACTGGACCTCATCAAAATGTAAAACTTTTGCTCTGCAAAAGAACATAAAGAAGATGAAAACACAAGCTATACACTGGGAGACAATATTTGTCAACAACATATAAAACAGAAAAATAGTTTACAAAGAACTCTTAAGACTCATAAATTAAAAAAAAATACAACCAGAAGATGAGCAATAGACATTTCACCAAAAGAAAGATGCCAATGACAAATAAGCATACAAAAAGATGTTCAATATCATTAGTCATTATAGAAATACAAATGAAAATTCCAACGTAATAAAAACCACACATCTATCAAAATGACTAAAATAACAAAGACAACACCAAATGCTGGTAAGATGTGCAGACACTGGAACAATCATACATTGCCGGGGAAATGTAAAATGGGACAGCTAATCTGGTAAACTGGCAGTTTTTTTACAAAACTAAAAATTTTGAGCAAAATTGGTAGAGTAAGAACCTCCAAAAATTCCCTTCCATAAAAACAATGAGAAACTGTCAGAAATGTCCAAATGCTACATGTTGAGAACTCTGGAAATGAATCTAAGGCTTACAGTAATATAGGGAGAATTTATTCAAGAAAAAAATGACTGAACGTCAGTAAGAACAGTGGGTTGTAGGCTTCATGGTATTTTCACTTGCTCTAGTCCTAACCCCACTCTCCTGCTCTGCAGAAGACTGAAAAACCAACAGCCCATAATCAAGGAGAAAAGCAGTAGCAAGGGGTAAGACCACGTCAGAGTGCCTTAAAAGCTTCCTTCTCAGAGAACTGTCAAAGATTCGTCTCATGGTTCCCTGGAAGACCCACTTGCAAGGCTGTCTTTATTCCATCTGACTAGGAGATTGCCCAGTGCAAAAACCATTGTAAACTGAAACAAATTACAGGCAAGTGTTTAACTTCACAGCTGCCTGAAACAGTTGTAACAAACAACTGACAAACCAGAAACTGTAAAAGGAAAAGCTTTCAAAATGTGGAAACATCACAAATGTCTATCAATTGATGAATAGATAAACAAAACGTCATGTATCTACTCAATGGAATATTATTCAGCCATAAAAACAAATGAATTCTGATACCTGCTACAACATGAACAAACCTTGAAAACATTATGCTATGTTAATGCAGTCAGATACAAAAGGCCACATATTGTTTCATTCCACTAATACAAAACATCCAGAAAAAGGCATATCCAGAGACAGAAAGTAGATTAGTGATTACCAGGGATTGGGAGAAAGTGTATACTCTCTCTTGCTCTTTGGCTTGCTTGCTCTGATGGAAGCCAGCTGCTATGTTGTAAACTATCCTATAGAAAGGCCAAATGGCAAGGAACTGAGGGAGGTGTTCTAGCCAACACTAAGCAAGAAACAGAGTCCTGCAGTTCAACAGCCTACAAAGAATTGAACCTGACAACAACCACATGAATGAACATAGAAGAAGGTCCTTCTTCAGTTAAGTCTTCAGATGAGACTGCAGTCCTGGCCAACAACCTTGACTGCAGTTTTGTAAGAGACCTGGAGGCAAAGGCACCCAGCTAAGTCAGGCCCAGATTCTGGGGCCTCAGAAAATATAAGATATTGAATGTTTAAATCACTACATTTGCAGGTAAGTTGTTAAGCAGCAATAGATAATTAATAAAGATGAATATTTGCTTAAAACAATAGATTACAGATACTTTAACTGTAAAGCCAGCATCTTTCTTAATGGGGAAAACCCTAGAGGCATTCCCAGCAAGGTCAGAAAGAAGATAAGAGGCCGGGCACAGTGGCTCATGCCTGTAATCCCAGCACTTTAGGAGGCTGACGCGGGTGGATCACAAGCTCAGGAGTTTGAGACTAGCCTGACCAAGATGATGAAACCCTGTCTCCATAATTTTGTATGTAAAAATACAAAAATTAGCCAGGCATGGTGGTGGACGCCTGTAATCCCAGTTACTTGGGAGGTTGAGGCAGGACAATTGCTTGAACCCGGGAGGCAGAGGTTGCAGTGAGCCGAGATCGTGCCACTGCACTCCAGCTTGGGCGACAAGAGTGAAATTCGGTCTTAATTTTTTTTTTTTTTTTTTAAAGAAAGAAGACGAGGACGTCCACTATCTCCAGGACACTTTCACATTGTCTGGAGGAACTAGCCAATGCAATAAGACTAGAGAAAGTAATTAAAGGGATAACAGTTGGAAAAGAAGTAACACTATCTGTATTTTCCAACGTAAGAGTACATCTAGAAAACTTTATAGAGAATCTATCATGAAAACTAATTGGAACAATAAAGATTTCAGCAAGATACCAGGATATAAAATTAACACACAAAAATCAATATTGTTCATATATACAAAACATAACCAGTTAGAAGATATAACACATGACAAAATTCATTTACAATAGTGAAAAAAAGATTCAATACTTAGTAACAGACTTTAGAAATTTTCAAAACCTATTTTAAATAAAACTATAAAGTACCTAAAGGACACAAAAGTAAACTAAAAAGATGGAAAGACAGCCTTGTTCCTAGAAATACATACTTAAGTATTTAGAGGAAAAGAAAAAACCATGATGTGCATAACTATCAGAAACTTCAGAAAATAATACACATATACACACATACAAAAGGATGAAAACAAAAACTTGATAAAGCAAGTTTTGCAGTCAAACACCATCAAAAATGTTTAAATCAATGTAATCAAGAGGAAATAATCCAGTGAATTCAGACATCTACTTTTAAAATACATTATTTTTGAAAACTTGCATAATTTAAACATAAGCTGTGTATTAAATTATAATGAATATTACTTTCCTTAGGTGTGATAATGACATTATGTCTGTAATTTACTTTCAAATCATTCAGCTTCTGGGGGGCAGAGGGGTAGGAGACAGGTAGAAAAGGGAAAGAGAAAGCAAATGTGGCAAAATGTCAAAATTGGTTAAATTTAGGTGAAGGGTATATGGGTGTTCTTTCTATGTTTTCAACTTTCTTGTTAGTTTGAAATTTTTCAAAATAAAAGGATGGGACAAAGGACATGACAGAAAAGATGGCAGGTATAAGGCTAGATTTCCTTCCTTGACCTCTTGAAAATCGTGCCAAACAACAAAGAGTACAAGAAATAGAAATGCAAACCCTCCTGCAAAAAATTAGGAGGCAACTAGACAGAGAGGGAAATATAAGATATCTAAATTTATCTTCCTTAGTGGTAAGTTAACAGATAATTAACATGGGTGCATTAAAAAAACAATAGTGTAAACATAGTATTTAGCACTTGGAGGTAATTATAAAAAGAACTAAAACAAAGGAAGCGTGGAGGATGCAGGAAAAGAGACTTTTACTGTATATTTTACACATTTTACACTATCTGTTTATATGAAGTATTACACATAGTAGTAGTAATAACAATAATAGAGTTTCCCAATTACATGGACTATCCAGAAAGATGCTGTGACAGAAGACACTGTACCCAGAGAAAAGGCATTTCTCATCATCTTCACTACCTTGAAGTGAAATATTTAAAATACAATTGTAAATGGTTAAATACTTTAAAATACTATTGGGTTTAGTAGAATCACAGGTCTACCTACATGAGTACCATGACCATGATACCAAAAAATAACAAATTAATACATTAAGATGACATATCCTATTATTTCAAATAACTTAGAATTATGTTCATTCTGGTTTTTAAAAAATTTGAATAAACAGACTCACAGTTCCACAAGGTTTGGAAGCTTCTGAGCAAGGTTTTCTGGCTGAAAATTAAAAACTCAGAATTAAATTTTATTTTTGAAAAACGTCTAAACATTTCTAATTTATTTAAATACAAAGTACTACCTTTTTGAGGGGTGTAAATTTTGAGAAAATGTGAAAATAATTAATCAGCAGGTCTGGGTTCTATTCTTACAGAGACCATACTACAATTTAAATTTATAAATTTGAACAATAAAAAGCAATATCTCTTAGAGCAGCGGTCCCCAACATTTTTGTCTCCAGGGACTGGTTTCCTGGAAGACAAATTTTCCAGACAAGGTTGTGGGGGTGGTGTGGGGATGATTCAAGCGCATTAAGTTTATTTTGCACTTTATTTCTATTATTATTACATTGTAATACATAATGAAGTAATTATAGAACTCCCCATAATGAAGAAGCAGTGGGAGCTCTAAGCTTGTTTTCCTGCAACTAGATGGTCCCATCTGGGGGTGATGGGAGACTGTGACAGATCATCAGGCATTAGATTCTCATAACAAGTGTGCAACCTACATCCCTCACATGTGCAGTTCACAATAGGGTTTCTGCTATGAGAATCTAATGCTGCTGCTGATGGGACAAGAGGTGGCATTCAGGCGGTAATGCAAGTGACAGGGTGTGGCTGTCAATACAGATGAAGCTTCCCTCACTTGCCTGCCACTCACCTCCTGCTGTGCAGCCCCAGTCCTAACAGGTACCAGGTCCATAGCCCAGGAATTGGGGACCCCTGACTTAGAGAAACCACAAACCTCAAAATCCATGGTCATGGAAGAAATGAAAATGTGCTTCACAGACACAGACAGAGGGAAGAACCAGAAACTGAAGTGATACAACTGGAAGCTGAGGAACACCGAAGGTTGCTGGCAACTCCCAGCAAGGAGAAACGCAAAGAGCACATGCTCCCTCAGAGCCCTGAGAAGGAACCAATCTGAAAAGGAACCATTTCGTACCACACCTTGATTGCGGAATTCTTGTCTCAAGAACTGTCAGAGAATACATTTTTGTTGTTTTAAGTCACCCAGTTTTTGACAATTTGTCACAGCAGCCCTAAAAAACTAATATATCCTCTAAATTCTCAAATCATGCTCCTCAAGAGAAAATAAGGGAAATCTGCAGGGCCCCCAGGTACAAGACCCGACTAAGCTCCAAATGAACAGGGAAAGCTGGAGCTCATGTGGTCCATGGGAGTGTCAGACCTGGCCACAGGTCTGGAGATCAGAGTAGAGGTGTGATGTGGGAGGGACAGGAAATTGGCCATTGGCAGAAGAGAGAAAGGCAGACAAACCTAGGTCCCTTACCCAGAAAATGTCAGAGTCCTGAAAGGGCTGGCCTTTCCATGAAAAGAATCCTAGAACAATTCTACTCACAGACTGAAAGCAGGCTTCTCTGCTGGAGGTACTGGGTAGGGGAGAAAGCCTCCTGTAAATAACTGAAAGCCAGTCTGCGCGCACACACACACACACACACACACACACAGATATATGCATATATACACATATAATCTCTCTCTCTCTCTCTCACTCACACACACACACACACACACACACAGGGGGTTCAAATTTACACATACGAAAAGAAAGAGTCAAAAGGCTGGAGGATCATACTGAGTCAAAACTAATTTTTTTCATCTACATTCAAGCACACTATAGGGTAAACTGTGTAACAGTAATAACGAATCAAGAATGGCTTTTTAGAAGACATTAGGTCTGACCCGAGTTCCGAAAGACATAAATTATAACAGGCTGACATGGAATGAAGAGGAGGGTAATTCTGTACAGCTTTCTAGGCACAAGAAGCAACATATGAAAAGCCAAAAGAAAACAAGGTACAACTGGGAAACTGCAAATACAATCCATTCTGCTATAACTACATAACAGCACTCCTGAAGAAATCTTACATTTTAAAATATCCTGTTAGAAAAACAATCATGGCAATAGAAAAACTAATGTGTTAAGGACTAGAAAGTTGACTATTTTAAATAACCAAGAAATTTTTCATAGAGAAACTTGGATTTTTAACAATGAGCATGTGTCTTTTATAATTGAAAAAAATTAAAATTGAATTTTAAGATCTGCTGTGTGCAGCATCAGCTGTTATACAATTGATTATAATCAACTGTATACAATTTGAGATCTAAACATTCACTAGGACAAGTGACATTAGTTTGGTATGTCTGGGCCATTGGGTATGAAGATGTATGATTTTACAGAGAATGGCAAGGAACAGATCACTAAGGGCTTATATTTTATACTAAGGAATAGCTTTTAAAAAATCCTGAACACAATGGAACATCACTGGTTTATTTTAAACCAGAAAATGTCATTATTAATGTCATACCGGCATACTGATGTAAATAGTTAGCAACAGTATCCCAAACTGTTTATATATACATATCCTTCCCTTTTGTGATAACCAAGTATCACTGAATATGAATATTGTTAAGAAATCAAGGAAGCATTTTTGAGTACCCACTCTTATCAGTATCATTTGTATTTCGTTTTCAAATGCTGAAAGCTGTGATTCTTTTTGCCCCAAGTTTCTATACTGATATATGCAACAAGGTCCTTCAAAACTAGTCATTTCTCAGATGTTCCTTGTGGATCTGTCTAAATCCCTGGAGCGTTTTGTTTTTATTATCAGTATCTCCCTTGAGACTATACACTTCCGTTTATGGGCATACATACAAAGCATCCTAGAAAAATTAGGGAACCAGTGGGTAGAGGGCCTTAATTATAGCTGTTCCTATAAAAAGGAAAGATTTGTCCAAAAAGAAATGCTGTTTGACTGTTAAGACCTTCACCTAGTTTCATCTGCTAATATCAATACTTTATCTGGCTAATTCACACACTCTACGGCCATTCTTTCTGCATGTCTACTCGGCTCCGTCAAATAGCATTCTAATCTTTCCATGACAAACTAGTTAGTACTTTTGAGCTGTAGCTCTACACACAATTAAGCACTGAAATAATGCTTTTGCTGCCAATAGAGCATCTTTATGTCTTTATTAACAAGTAAGTACATTGTGTTTTTATTTAAAAATAAGCACATTCACTTTGAGAAAACTGCAGTTCATTAGAATAATGCCTTAAAACACACAGACACTTAGGAATAGATGCCCCAAACTCCTGGCAAATAATCAGCCCTTGCACAGGCTGTGACTGACACCTACTGGTGTTCCATAATATCACTCTCTGTTTTCTAATGCCATATTTTTAGCAATGTAGCTGACAAATGCTATACATTTCAATATTTATACTTCTACAATTTAGATACAGCATGTAAGAGACTAGACAACTAGAAATTAATGTCCAAATTTTTGTTACTTTGTGGGTAACCAAGCTCTAATGTTGGATTATGGAAGTCACACAAATTACTGTATCCTAATCCATAGGATTTACAAGCTATGAAGTGTTTTAATGTTTTTAAATTTAAAATCCTGATAAAAGCAATAGTCTTAAAGTGCTTCTCAAATCTATTACTATTATTGCCTTCTTGTTTCACTATTTGAAACAGAAAAGTTTATCAAATGAATATAACATGTACTCAAATACCTCCTACTTAATTACCTAGAAATTGTTTTTCTAAATCAAGCCAAGGATTCTCTTCATTAAATCCCATTTACATTGCTATCTAGCTAAACAACTTTTCTTTACAATAATGAAAAAGCAAACTTCAGCAAGCACAGTTAGTATAAAACTTACCCCAAATTCTGAATCAATAATGCTTTACCATATCCTTTTAGACTCCACTTAAATGGGAATGTTTTAAAATTTTTAAACTTGGAACAAATACATCAAATATTTTGCAAACACCATCGTGTTCAGTGATATTTTCTGGTGGGCACTGTGCATTATCTACTTTCTTTCCTTCTCTTTCCGAACACCTGCTAGGACTGCACATCTTTCATCAAGCTGGCCACGGCTAAGTAACTTGCTTGGTTAGTGAAATTAAGCCAAAGTGGAAGCCTTGACAAGATTGAGCACAAAAGACCTCACCCCTTCCACAGAGACCGCCACATGCTGGACGTTTTGTCAGCTTCAATCCTGAGCAGAGGCTCCAGGCTCTGAGAGACTAGTACAGTGTAGACAAGAAATATGTGTGCTGTTATAAGCCACTAGGACTCAGGGTTCGGAAAAACCTGCTCCATCCTGGCTTCTAACAACACATTTCAAAGAAGTCACAGATTAAATGCATTTCAGTTCTTATAGAAGTTATAAAAAGTAGAAGAAAGCAGAATGAATTTGGATCACTATCTCATACCACATACAAAAATTAACTCAAAATGGATCAGCAACTTAAATTTAAGAGCTAAAACCAAACTTCATAGAAGAAAACATAGGAGTAAATCTCCATAATCTTAGATTTGGCAATGAATTGATAGCTATTACATCAAAAGCATGAACAGCAATAGAAACAATAGACACACTGGCCGGGTGCAGTGGCTCATGCCTATAATCTCAGCATTTCGGGAAGCCAAGGTGGGTGGATCATTTGAAATCAAGAGTTCGAGACCAGCCTGACCAACCTGGTCAAACGTCATCTCTACTAAAAATACACAAAAAATAGGTGGGCATGGTGGCATGTGCCTATAGTACGAGCTACTCCAGAGGTTGAGGCAAGAGAATCCCTTGAACCCAGGAGGTTGGCTCAGTCACTGTGGAAAAGTTTTGTGGTTCCTCAAAAAATTAAGCATAAAATTATCATATGACCCTGAAATTCCTCTCTTATTTATATACCCAAACGAACTGAAAACAGGTCCTTTAACATGTACATTCATGTTCATAACAGCACTACTCACAATAGCTAAAAGGTGGAAATAGCCCAAATGTCCATCAGTAGATGAATGGGTAAACAAATGGTGGTACAGCCATACAATGGGATCCTACTGAACCACAAAAAAAAAAAAAAAAAAAAAAAATATGAAGTACAGACTTATGCTAAAACTTGGATAAACCTTGGAAACACTTTGCTAAGTGAAAGAAGCCAGATACACAAAGTTTCATATTTTGTGATCCCATTTATATAAAATATCTAGAGTTAACCCAGAGAGAAAACAGATTGCTGGTTACCAGGGCTGGGTGTGGGAGCTGAGGGTGGGGGCGAGGGAATGGGGAGAAACTGCTTAATGGGTGAGGGGTTTTACTCTGGAGTGAATGAAATGTTTGGAACTAGACAGAGGCGGCTGCATACACGGTGAATGTATTGAATCCTACTGTTCATTTCAATAGGATTAATTTTATGTTATGTCAGTTTCACCCCAATAAATTGGTTTTCATTTTTAAAAAGTTAATGAAGTTTTGGTACTGAAGGAATAAAAAGTACTTCATTCACAAACTACCACAACACACTTAACAAACTTTTTAGTTGGATCAATAATTTGATGTTATTGCTTCTGAGCAGGTACACGGCATGAGTTAAATACCACGTGTCCAGATTTTTTAAAACTGTGGTAGACCTCTTTTCAACTTGCCCATTCCTTCTCCAGTATTTCCCTCCATTTGTATATATGTCATAGAGCAATATTTATCAACAGAGGAATCGGAAACCCTAGCAGGCTAATGGTACAGAACGAGGGAACCAGCATTCTTTCTTCTTCCGCAGTAGCATAAATGCCTTCAGGGTCCTAGTTACCATTACCTTTGTCTCTTGACTCACTTCATAATTATTACTCATTTTCCTTTGTTTCTCTCTCTGCCATGATGGAAACACTCTTTATCTGTGCTGTCCAATATGGCAGACACTAGCCACATGTGGCTATGAAGCAATTAAAATGTGGTTATGTGATGGAGGAACTGAAGTTTTAATATTATCTCACTTTAATTTAAATGTTAAGGCCAGGCATGGTGGCTCACGTCTGTAATCCTAACACTTTGGGAGGCTGAGGGAAGTGGATCACCTGAGGTCAGGAGTTCAAGACCAGCACGGCCAACATGGTGAAACCCCGTCTCTACTAAAAACACAAAAATTAGCCAGGCGTGGTGGCGGGTGCCTGTAATCTCAGCTACTCAGGAGGCTGAGGCAGGAGAATCACTTGAACCCGGGAGGCAGAGGTGAGCTGAGTTCGTGCCATAGTACTTCAGCCTGGGTGAAACACTGTCTCCAAAGAAAAAAAAAGTGAATAGCACATGTGGCTGGTAAAGTGTGCAGAATTCATACCTTTATATTCACTACTGATTTTTCACTTAAACTCAGCTCTTTCAAATATAAAACATAAATAATAACTACTTAACTATATGAATGATAAATGTTTTAGATTATTTTTCTTAGAAATAAATGAAAGTATTTGCTTAGCATTTATAGAGATTAAAATTGTCATCTTAAGAGATGTAAACGAAAATATTTTAAGTACCTTCAAAACTGCAAATGTTTTCTGGCAAAAAACATAAAACAAACATCAAGACTGACATTTTTAACTTAGCAAAAACTTACAGAATGACCTCAAAATAAAAAAACACTATACATCCAGTACATTTACAAAAATAAAATGTTTCTGAATTTGATAGAAATTTGATTGCCAAGAAAAGATTTTTCAAAAGAAAAAACAGGCATCAAAAATTGCTGCAATGCCTCTTGAAGTGTTTATCTTAAAAATACTTGTTAAAACCGAAAGTTATATCAATGTCAGAAACAAGGGTTGGAGGTTATAAGCATCAAGAGTCTTACCTAGCTTTTTATTTTTTAAAAATCCTATTTAATAAACATGCCATAAGTATGACTTTATAAATGAAATTTTCAAAGCAATATAAAAATACACACAAAAATAGAATACCAAACACATTCCCATTAAGCCAGATCAATGATTTAAGATTACGCCTAGCTTGAACAGTTCTGTAAGTTTATGACATAACTGTTTGGTTTGAGGGGGTGGGGTGGGGAGCATGTTCCAAGATCAGTGTACAAGTGCCTTACTTACATAACGTATGTATTTGTTGACTGATTCGATGGGACTAACATTTAGACACTGGCGTCTCACTTCTAGTACACAGGTGCCTCATTATAGTGAATGCCTGAAAAATGAATTTAAACTTGTGGAAACATACATATACCAATGGTTTTGAGTCTTTTGCTTGCAAATAACACCCTTTAAGTATACAAGAAAATGGTCTGTTCTAAGGAAAAGACCCCTAGCCCTGCCACCTCTTTCTAAACTGTCCCCCTCCTAACTCCCTAGGCAGAAACTACAAATTACAGGGTATATGCTAAGTCAGGTTCCCTATATTTTATTTAAAAAGCAAAGAATGATACATGCTTTAAAAATATTTCTAGTAAGCCAGACTTTTATTCACAGGAAAACTCAGACACAGGCTTTACAAAAATTAACTGGGAAAATTCACTTAACATGCAGCACTTAATTTCTACACAGTGGATAAACATGGTTAAATTTTAACAGCATGGTGGTGCTAGACTAGGAAGAGGTTATCAATAAATATCTGCAGAATTAAAATGAAGCAAAACTAACTGGACCACAAATTAGGAGACCTTATTTTTGCACTGAAAAGCCATAAAAGTGACTTTAGGACCAACCATTATCCTCTTCTTAGTTTCTTCAGAAAGAAAAATTATCTACATTATCAATAAAGCTTCTAGCTTTAAAATCCTATGACTCCATAAATAGAGTTATGGAACAGACATTCATTTTCCTGAAAAATGAAAGTCTTTATGACATATGAGAGGCTTGAGTTTCTTAATTATTTGACAAGGAGTCACTGTTCCACATTACTGACAAGGAAGCGGTAACAATGACATAAAAGCTTCTAACTCTGAAAATTCAACAGGAAAATAAGTTGTTGTAACAAAACTTAATTTTCAGGCACATGTGTATTATGAAGACAGGATAAATGTAATGGCTGTTTTCCAGAACAGTATCACATATTACATACAAACACTAAAACACTAACAGACCATTAGAATGCTTTACTATTTAATATACTCACATATTTCCACAGTCAATTTAAAAAACAGAGATGCTTTTATACAGAGCCAGCTCAAGAACAGTGCAATCATGGCAATTATGGAGGTCCTGCATCCTAGCAGCTGTTCAAGCTGCAAGGATCCAACAGACTGGAGAAAAACAAGAAGTCCTTGCTCTGGAATTCAAAATGAACCAAACCAACAACAAAACTTAATTCCCGCTCCCTGTTTTTCCTACCGCACTTGGCTGTATGATGCTCTTTTAGGCCATCTCCTTAACTTACTGTTTTTCCCCTTACGGTGCTCTGATCCTTATTTGATCCAGATCCTACTATTACCAAATTCAAGTGGGGGGGTGGCAGATATAGTTGTGACTTTCCTAGCCATCAACCTCTCTCACTGTCATCTAGCCACCAGCTGAGAGAGTCATCTATGTCAATATGGCATAAACATATGCATCACTGTAAATCAAAATATTTAGACTCACTGATTAGAAAGCCTGATAAAACCTTAGTGGTACTGTATTCTAACCATCTTATTTTAACTAACTCTGAACCATAAAAATAAATATTTACTGAAACTAATATAAACCAAACTTACTAGTAGGGCTTTCCCTTTTCCTGTAAACACTTAAGTAAGGCCCTGTTTCTTTCAGCCTCCACCCGTATCCTCACAACACTCTCCACCCATCTACAACTGTAATCACTATCAGTTTGATGTACTTTCTATGCCTTAGTTTACTTGTCTATAAAATAAGGATAATAGTGCCTATATCATAGGATTGTCCTGAGGATTAAATAATACATGCCATTTGCTTAAAACTGAGCACTTGGTACAGACTCAAACAGTGCCAGCTGCTATCAGATTTTAACTAATCCAATATTGATGAATATTGAGGTTTTAACAACTTTTCATCATATTCAATTCTGTGATGAACATTCTTGTTCACCAGACTTTTCTATTGGGTAGATTCTTGCAAGTGAAAATGCCGATTCAAACACATATCCATGTACAGTTTTGCTAGATATGGCCCAACCGCCCAACAAAAACATTAATTTCCATTAAGAGTATGTGACAGTATCTTCTCCCAACTGTACCCAACACTGGGTATTAATTATCCTTAACACTAGGTGTTAATCTTTTTTTTTTTTTTTTTTTTTTGAGACAAGGTCTTACTGTGTTGCCCAGGCTGGTTTCAAACTCCTGGGCTCACATGATCCTCCCATCTCAGCCAAGTAGCTGGTATGCCTCGATGCCTGGCTAGGTGTTAATCTTTGCCAATCTGATAGGTAAAAATGATTAGCGTTTTATCACTTCCTCTAAAAGTTGAGCATCTTTTTTTTTTTTTTTTAAGACTGAGTCTCTCTCTGTAGCCCAGGCTGGAGTGCCGTGGCCGGATCTCAGCTCACTGCAAGCTCTGCCTCCCAGGTTTACGCCATTCTCCTGCCTCAGCCTCCTGAGTAGCTGGGACTACAGGCGCCCGCCACCATGCCCGGCTAGTTTTTTGTATTTTTTTTAGTAGAGACGGGGTTTCACCGTGTTAGCCAGGATGGTCTTGATCTCCTGACCTCGTGATCCGCTCGTCTCGGCCTCCCAAAGTCCTGGGATTGCAGGCTTGAGTCACCGCGCCCGGCCAAGTTGTGCATCTTTTTACGTGTTTTTGCTATCTGTATTCTTTTTCCATTTGCCTGTTCATATTTGAAGCAGAAAGTCAGGAATGTTTTTCTCCTGGGCTAATAGGAAAGAAAAAACATCTCTGTCTCATTTCCCAGCCCAATCCAGCAATACGATTGACAGACCTCTCTTTCCTTCACTTGGTGGAATATAATTTTTAAGTTAAATTATCTCTTGTTGCATAAATTAACTGCTTAATCAGGATCCATCTACTCCTGTTGCTTAGCTATAAGCCAAACTCTCTCTTTCATTAAAATTTGGATACCTCTGGCTGGGCGCGGCAGCTCATGCCTGTAATCCCAGCACTTTGGGAGGCCGAGGCGGACGCATCACAAGGTCAGGAGATCAAGACCATCCTGGCTAACATGGTGAAACCCCGTCTCTACTAAAAACACAAAAAAAACTTAGCCGGGAGTGGTGGCAGGCGCCTGTAGTCCCAGCTACTCAGGAGGCTGAGGCAGGAGAATGGCAGGAACCTAGAAGGCGGAGCTTATAGTGAGCCGAGATCGCGCCACTGCATTCCAGCCTGGGCGAGAGTGACACTCCGTCTCAAAAAAAAAAAAAAGATACCTCTTTCTTGTCCATTCATATTTATAAAATAAGCAAGTAGTAAGAGCTCTATCAGTATTTGGGCAAGTTACTCTTTCATTTCCTCAGGAAGGCCAACTGTTCCCATTAAGAAAAGAAGTTGACAGATTCATTAAGTGATTTTGCTTCCAGGTTGAGATTTTATACTTTCCTCAAAGTCTCTTGTGGCCTTTTTTATTGTAAATAAAGGAACTGAGGTCCAAAGAGGTTAAGCCATAGGACTTCGATCTCTTACCTCTCAGTCCTGAGTTGTGCTACCAAACCATGAAACAGCCACTTCCCGGGACTGCAGCCCTGAAATGCTCCCACTACTAATTTCCTCCCTTGAGGAACTTCAGAATTTTAGAAAGGACTGGAGATTGTTGCTTCCAAGCTATATTCCTTCTCCTTCTTACAAAGACCACAGGTACCAATGCAGGAAAGGTTGTAAGGCCCTACCTCAGCCCCCTCCACCTTGCACATTCAGACTGTGTCATCATCAGAAACTTCTCCATGACCACGGTCTTTTTCTGCCACCAAAATGTCCCATATCCCAGATGGCTTACCCAATACAGCAGTTCTTCAACTTCAATGGGTACTTTGGCCCACCTCCATTCTCCGTATTCACTCTTCCTTTATTTGCCTCCAATCCAGCTCAGATTTCATGTTATATCACTCTCTTCGCCAAATCCTAAACCTTAGTCTCTCTGTACTTGTACTGCACCCACCTGGCAAAAACCTAAATCTGTATGAATGCCACAGTCTTCCTTCTCCATACCTCAGACAGCTGAGTACAGCAAGAGAAAGTTCCCTAAACAAGCAGAAGATTCCACCATAAGCTTAATCACCAACTGCTTATAAATAACACCCAACAATTCTATCTTTCTCTAGCCAAACTGCCATGTGAGTCTTCCAACCTGCCCTCTCCCCAAATGTTCATTCCCAAGCAGATGGTCTGACCTGGTAAATGCATCAGATAAAAACTCTCTCAACTGCCTCTCTCTCCCTCAGTGTACATCTGTCTTTCCACCTGTCCTCCCTTTCTTTACTTTTACAAAGGAGGAAAGGATATATTCCCAAGGTCAATCCTTCCATGTGTACTCTGGAGCCCATTCTTAGCAAACTTGGACTTTTAATTATTCCCTTTTTCCAGAGGTTCAACTCCTGTCTAATGGGAACTTCCTATCAGCATTTACTCTGTCCTCTTAGAAAACAGAAGAGAAGGGGGAAAGGAAAGGGAAAAGAAAAGGGAAGAATAGAAGAAAAATCTCCTTTGTTGTCAAATTCCCTCCCACTATGCCCATCCCATATCACAGCCAAACTTCAAGACCTATCTACCCATCTGTTTACTAGAGGTCCTGTCTGCATATCCCATCTATGTGGGGGTTTCCATAGAGAACATCAATACTCAAACAAAAGAAAAGCTGCTTCCACTTAAGTGGAGATAGACTATCGCTCGGTCTCCACCTCAGCATTGCTCAGTAAACCTGAGGTTCTGTGGAACTGTTAGATACAGCTAGGTTCCTCTTCAAACAGTTTGTCCAGTTCCCCTGTTATTTATTCCAAGTTCCAGCCCCCACTTCACCCTTTTGCTGAGCTTTAACCTGTCTAAATATGCCTAGACATGCCACAGCCCTGTTTCCTTATGTGGAAATAGGTTAGCTTTCTAGTCACCTGTAGGTGACCCCTTCCTCCCCTCCCTCTCTCCTCTATCACGTGCCTACCTTGTCTAAGAAAGTTTAAATGTTTAGCCAATCGGGACTAGTTTAGATTGTGTGGTCCAACCCCAGCTAATTAGGGAAAGACACAGGACAGAATCTGCGTTGTTCTCCTTTGTTCTGTGTGTTCTCGTGGTGGCTAGGCCTATGAGCAACATCCTTCCACAGAAGAAAATTGGCCTTGCTGAGAAGTTCTCTGAGTGCTCGTTTTCTTTGTGGCCCTGAGCTTTTACTTCCAATAGAACCTATAAAACCACTGCTCAAGGCAAGCGAAACAGGTATGTAGACTGGTCCCTCAAACATTGTGCCACTGAGTCTTAGTTCATCTTTTTCCCTTAAACTTGAAATGCCAACAAATGAAAATTCCATGAGAAGAAGAAGCTGTTCTATGATATATCTATCGTCAATGTCTTGACGAATGATGGGTACACAGTAAGTACTCAACAAATACACACTAATTGAATGATGCTAGGGTTACAGGCATGAGCCACTGCACCCGGCCCCCACAACTACTTCTTGTTCACCTATCAACTATGTAACTAGATTTCAATATAAACCAGCTTATGTTTAAAAAGAAAGTTCTGGCCAGGCACAGTGGCTCACTGTAATCTCAGCACTTTGGGAGGCTAAGGCAAGAGGATCACTTGAGCCCAGGAGTTCGAGATCAGCCTGAGCAACACAGCAAGACCCCATCTCTATAAAAAGTTGTAAAACTTAGCTGTGTATGGTGTGGTGGTGTGTGCTTGTAGTCCCAGCTACTCAGGAAGCTGAGGCAGGAAGCTCATTTGAGCTCAGGAGGTCAGGGCTGCAGTGAGTCAGGATCACGCCACTGTACTCCAGCCTGGGCAACAGAGCAAGACCCTATCTCAAAACAAAACAAAAAGTTTTAAGGTTTCTCAGCTATACGAATAAATGATAATCAAATATTGCTTTAAAAAAAGTTTTTTTGAGACCACGTCTCACTCTGTTGCCCAGGCTGGAGTGCAGTGGCATAATCTCAGCTTACTGCAAACTCAACCTTGCAGGTTCAAGTGATTCTCCTGCCTCAGCCTCCCGAGTAGCTGGGACTACAGACGTGCACCACCATGCCTAGCTAATGTTTGTATTTTTGGTAGAGACGGGGTTTCACCATGTTGGCCAGCCTGGTCTCAAACTCCTAGCTTGAAGTGATCTGCCCGCCTTGGCCTCCCAAAGTGCTAGGATTACAGGCATGAGCCACCATGACTGGCCAAAAGTATTTTGAAATATAAAACGTGTCTACCCTTTAGTCCAACAATCCTACTTTTTAGGCTATCCTAAATATAAACATACATATACATACAAGAATGTACATACATTTACCGGCCTAGAGGTTAGTGGAATGAGAATATCATGAAATGAAAAAAGAGACTTCCAGAGAAATATGTATGATTTTATTTTTGTTATTAAAAAAGGAAAAATATAAACAGAATACATATATAATTACATGAACACAAGCAAGGTGGTGGAAGGTGGTATAGTCTGAATGTCTGTGTTTCCCCAAATTCATACATTAAAATTCTAAACCCCAAGATGATGATGGTATTAGAAGGTGGGACCAGCTGGGCATGGTGGCTCACGCCTGCAATCCTAGTACTTTGGGAGGCCGAGGTGGGTGGGTCACCTGAGGTCGGGAGTTCAAGACTAGCCTGACCAACATGGAGAAACCCCATCTCTACTAAAATTACAAAATTAGCTGGGCGTGGTGGCGCATGCCTGTAATCCAAGTGACTCGGGAGGCTGAGGCAGGAGAATCACTTAAATCCGGGAGGCAGAGGTTGCCGTGAGCCGAGACAGAGCTGTTGCACTCCAGCCTGAGCAACAAGAATAAAACTTCATCTCAAAAAAAATAATAAAATAAAAATTAAAAAAAGAGGTGGGACCTTTGGGAGGCAATTAGATTATGACAGCAGAGCCCTTATGAATGGAATTAGTGTCCTTTAAAAGAGGTCGGGGAGAGACCCTTGACCCCTTCCACCATGTGAGAACACAGCAAGAAGGCACCATCTACGATCCAGTAAGAGAGACCTCACCAGACACCGAATCTGCTAGCACCCTGATCTTGTACTTCCCCATCTCTAGAGCAGTAAGAAATACATTTGTTTATAAGCCACTGATTTTATGGTGTTTTGTTATGGCAGCATGAATGAACCAAAGCAGAAGGATACAATCCAACTATTAATGTTGGTTGCTTCACAAACTGGAAAAAGAGAGGATTGCTTTCCAGATACTCCTCTATGTTGTTTGACATAAGGGTATATACCAGTTTTGTAATTGCAAAGTTTATTCTTTCAAATGTGCAAAAAGGCTTTTTCTTGTGCTTTAGTTCTAAATATGAGCATTCGCCAAGTTCTGGACTTTTGCCATGCAATCATCCTACAAATACAAGCCCACTACATGGCTCTGAGCAACTGAGGGGCAAAAGGGAGAAGGGTAGAGGTTGTGTATTAGCGACAACTTCTCTTCTCAGCAAGAGGCCTAATATGCTGAGGGGTGGGAAAGGAAAGGAGGAAAATGCTGAGAGAAGGCATTTAACACACATGCAAAAATGTAAACAGGAAACAAAAAAAGCAATGTTAAGAAAACACTAAAACAACATGAACATGGAAGTGACTGACAGATTCCCAAGCTTGTTTAAAATCCGTAAGTAAAAGGCCAATTAAGCAATAATATATTCGAGATACTATATATTTTCAATAATGTTTTCCCCAGTTTTGGACAGTATTGCAGTTGTAAATAAAATTGCACATATTACTCTCTTTTAGGAACTGTATTTTAACATCAGCAAATATTCCAAAAGCCCTAAGAATCACTACTAGTTTTGAGCACTCTAGGAAAAGTAATGTTTTACCTGTTTTCAAAAACTGTGCTGTAAGCTGTCATGTATCTGATATAATCAGGCAATGGGCAGGCCTTGGGATGACTGCTACTATTCCCACCATCTCCTCATATCTGTACAGCACTTTATAGTTTACAAAGTTCTTTGATATACATAAATCAAATATTCCAGCTAAGAGAAAACAATTAAAGTAAAATACATACATCATTATAAACATATCCAACAATTTAATCTTTGATGATTAAAAAGGTTGCAGAGAAATAAAATGTATTACGATGAGCTATTATAAACATCAATTTACTGGGCAGTATATTCTTATTTTCATAAATAAAAAACTGAAGCTGAGAAACTATGACAAGACCAAAAGTTTAACTTTTGGTGTGGGGGAAATCTTTTTTATTTTTATACACATGACAAGATTTTACATCAAGAATAGTCAGTTAAATAGTACAAATAAGGTATGTTTAAAAAATTCAACTAAAAAACCCACTTCTTCCTGTAACCCATAATCCCACATTTAACAGTGCAGGGAGAAGGGGACTGGTGGGGTGCATCTAAAACAAGTCTCTCTCAAAAGAAATGACTTAAATTTCACAGTCCCTCTCCACACAGGATCCAAACGGTGAGAGTATAATTTACAATTCATCTTTTTCAGCTGCAGATTCCTTTGCTGTTTCTTGTTCATCTTCATCTGTTCCCACATCCATGTCTTTGTCTTTGTCTTGCTCTGCGTCTTCTGTTGTCTCCTCAGGTTCTTCTTTGGGTTCTTCCATCTTTGCATCAGGATCAATGTTCAAACTGAGGCGAGGCATTCTTTCTATTCTATGTCCATATGCTTTAGTGTCTGGTAAAAGATATCCTGACTGGAGCATTGCTGTTTCAAACAAAACCACAGCAAGATCCAAAACTGTTTTATCATCTTCATCTTCCTTAATTCATTGAAGCATGTCTCTGATCAGCGGATGTCTGGGATTAATTTCAAATGTTTTCTTCTGATTCGCATGGTAATTTGTAGAGATGTCCTTGCCCGTTTGGTACGCTTGTGCTTTCATGATTCTCTCCATGTTGCCAGACCACCCATACTGGCTGGCCACCAAAGCACATGGAGATTCTGTCAGGCACTGAGATACCACAGCCTTTTCAATCTTGTCCTTAAGGGCTTTATCTTTCATCCAATTGAGCAGAGGCTCAAATTCTTTCTCAACTGCTTCATGACTCTCCTTAGTTTTCTCACTTTCATCAAACTTCACTCCTTCCTTGGCAACATTCTGGAACTTCTTCCCATCAAATTCGGGAAGGGCATGAATGCAGTATTCATCCACAGGTTCTGTGAGGTAAATAACTTCATAGCCCTTTTTCAGAAGTCGCTAAACAAAAACAAATGGAGAAGATTCAGCCTCTTTTCTGCTAGACCCAGCCATGAGGTAGATTTTGTCTTGTTTTTCCTTCATTCTTTCCACATACTGGTATAGGCTAGCAATGTCAGTTGATGATGAGAAAACTGGAACCTAAGGAGTTTAGCAAGACGTGTTTGATTCGAGTGGTCTTCAATCACGCCAAGCTTAATGTTGGTACCAAATTCTTTCCAAAAAGTATCATTGTATTTCTCATCAGCAATCTTCTTGATCATGCGCAGAGTTTTACAGACAAGTTTCTTCCTAATCACCTTAAGCAGTTTATGTTGCTGAAGAGTCTTGCAGGAAACATTCAGAGAGACCATCTGAGTCCACCATACCCTTGACAAAATTAACGTACTTAGGCATCATATCATGGAAGTCATCTGTGATGAATACACAGCGCACATAGAGCTTAATGTAATTGCTCTTTTTAGATCCATATTCGTCTAATAGGCCACGTGGAACAAATGTGGGTACAAATGAAATTGATTTGAAGGTAACTTCCCCTTCAGCAGTAAAGTGAATATAAGCCACAGTGTCATCACTTTCCTTTGAAAATGATTTGCAGAAAGCTTTGTATTCATTTTCTACTTCTTTGGATGGTCTCTGCCGTATTGGTTTGATAGCATTCATAAGTTCCCATTCACAGACAGTTTTTTCAACTTTTTTAGTCTTTGGTTTCTTTTCTCCTCCTCCTCTTCTTCTTCCTTCTTCTCCTTCTCCTTCTTCTTCTTCCTTCTTCTTCCTTCTTCTTATTCTTCTTCTTCCTCTACTACAGCTCATCATAAAATTCTTCTTTCTCTTCTTTTGCTGCTGCTTCTTCTTTCATGGGCTCCTCAACAGTTTCAGTCTTGCTGCTCCATACATAAATAGGAAGGTTTATGAACTGTGAATATTTTTGATAAGATTTTTAATTGTATCCAATTCAAGGTAATCAAATGCTTTTTCTTTTAAGACAAGGGTAATTGTCGTTCCCCGTCCTAGAGTGTCTCCTCTTGAGTCAGCAATTACAGAATATTCACTGAAGTTGGACTCCCAGATGTCCTGGGTATCACTGTTGTGTTTTGAAGTGACAATAACCTTATCAGCTACAAGGAAGGTGGAATAGAAACCCACACCAAACTGGCCAATCAATTCAGGAAGCTGACTGGCCACCTTCCTGTGCTTCAGTCATTTTGTTTAAAAACTCGTTTGTCCCAGATGTGGCAATGGTACCAAAGTTTTTAACCAACTCTTCTCTGGTCATTCCTACACCAGTGTCTGTGCCACGCACCAGGTTCTTCACCTTATCACACTTAATTTTAACTGTTAGTTCCTCATTTCCAGAAAGAGCATTTTCATCAGTCAGTGATATTAGCCTTATCTTATCTAAAGCCTCAGAATCAGTTCTCTCAGGAAAATCTCTTTATTTTCATACCATGAATTGATGATAAGTTTCATCATTCTGTTAACTTCAGCTTGGAAGGCAAACTTTCCGGACCCTTATTTATGATGCATTTAATTCATTCAACTGAATAGCTTCTTCCTCTCTCTGTACTACTTCATCATCTGTCCTTGAACCTTCTCTACTTTTACCCAGATCCTCTTCTACTGTACCATCCACATCAACTTCATCATCAGCTCTGACCGACCCGAAGGTCAGCAGGACACGGCAGAGGCCCAGCACCCACAGGGCCTTCATGGCGTGCGGCTGGTGAGTCTCAAGTCCCTTTCGATCGCAAGAGCTGCCTCCACCCTCTCACTCCTGGGTTGATAGTCACACCTCCAGCCGCATGGTCCACCCACAAATTTAACTTTTATAAGCAAAGGTCAATTCTCTGAACAAAGTCTACCCCATTGGGCTATGGCAGATAATTAATAAGTAATCCACTCACAAATTTTTCTTTATACATAAAGAGCAAACATGGGAAAATCTAGGCTATAATCCTTGTCAAAATATTTCTTATACCACTTCTCATTAAAGGGTTAAAAAAATACTAGTATGGTTTCATATCATGGGATGATGACTTTGCAAAAAGGAATTCCTATAACTGCATATAGATTTTCCAAGTTGGAAAACTGAAAAATCTAATTTCAGAAATATAAGCAGGCATTCAACATATATGCCAATATGCTAATCACAAAAGAATTAAAACATACTTATCTATTTACTTCCAGACAGAGCAAAGATATACTAATTTTACAATGCTTTCTACCCACTATAGGCATTGTACACAGATTAAGTAAAACTTTTCCTGGAAAACATGCCATATACATGAAGCCAATAAGATACACTTCCCAGATATTTAGCAAAGTCCAATATAGCGAAGGGAATGAAGAATGGGTGAATTCACAAAGTAGTAAAATTTCATAAATCATCTAAAATGAGTAAGAACTAGAATTCAAGTACAAGATTCAAATAAGGTTAAGTGATAACCAGAAAAGGCCATACAAAGTAAATCCATTTAATACAGAGTCCAAGTTTTACAATAAATAGTAGGAATAAAAAGCTTGATTTGGACATTCTTTTGAAAAACTTTTAGTTTATCTTACATGTAATACAATTCAGATTATAATGAAAACTATGTGCTTATTCTTAGAACATAAAAACAGCAAATTAAATGTTGCCTTTGTGGCAAAATTTTTTCCAAAAAATTGTATGCTAGCCCAATTCAAAGTCATTTGATTTTCACAGGGCAATCATAAAGGTTTTGTTTTCAAAACACTCAAAAGTTACATTAAGCTTCCCTAGTGCCTCTCTTAATGCTTTAATTTTCAAATCATTCTCCCTTTAATACCTGTATCTCAAAAGCATTGTTGGTCTTTCTCTTGTTTACTTTTTAACTGGTCTGGTGAATGCTGTAATATCCAAGAATCACCTGAGAAGCTTAACATACAAACAAATTACAAGTCAGGACAGAAGCACATGCTAAATGAAGATGGGTTTCTGAATGGGTACTAATTTGATAAGTCATACATGAGTGAATATTTTGCTTTCCTTCACAACTTCCCTTGCAACTTCATAACTGCACGAACTTGGATAATAAATTCATAGCCAATGAGAAACCCCTGTGTCTGCATTTATACTAACCGTATATATAACAACAGGGGATATAAGTCTTGGTCTGAATGCCTTAGGGTATGTAAATGTATCTTGATCAGGACCACACGTATAAATAATTTTTTGTAGTGTAATATAATACTGTACCAAGGTTGTCAGGGAGTTCCTTTTCATATAGAGTCTCTCCAAGTACTGCAGTCCCTCATCTTTCAGTAACTCCAATGGAAAATGGTGCAGATTCCTATAATTTAAGAACAAATTCTTGTGCTTTTCCAGCCTTGCCACAGAGATCGTCTTACAAAGTTCGGATGCCATGACTGAATATATCCCATCAGGCACGCTGCAGCACTATATCTTGTCAAAATTGGTCCATTTCTATAAAGAGAACAAGAAAATTTATTCATTATAAGATATTTTACAAGCATTGCCACATAAACCAGTTAGCACCCAGAGCTACTTGAAGACACTGAAAAAGATAATTACATGAATACATTCAATCCTACATTTTATTTTCATAACAACTAAAATTGTCACACATATTTAGAAGGAGATTAAAATGAATAACAATTTAATAAAAATACTCTGATTAAGCAATATTTATTACTTATTAGAAATAGTCCTAATGGAAAAAATAGTTTTTGCACTTGAGATAGGAACCCTTGTCTAAGAAAAACAGTGACCAGTTTCATAACATGCAACCAAAGGAGAAGCTTAAAAATCAAATGCAGCAAACCCCATTTCTTTTATGAACTACCTCATTTTGTATTTAGCTTAAGGTACTTCAAAAATATTAAAATATATATTATTTATATCTAGAGCATTAATAGCTTCATTTTCTTCACTTCCTAGTATGTAAATATTGTCCTATATTCTGATTTTTTTCTTTATCTCTTTATTCTTTTCTTTCTTCTTATTTTGTTTTTAGAGACAGGGTCTCACTCTGTTGCCCAGGCTAGGCTGCAGTGGCTCAATCATAGCTCACTGTAGCCTCAACTTCTGGGCTCAAGTGATCCTCCCACCTCAGCCTCCCAAGTAGCCGGTACTATAGGCAGCACCACCACACTCAGCAAATTATTTGTTTGTAGAGATGGGGGTCTCACTGTGTTGCCCAGGCTAGTCTCAAACTCCTGAGTTCAAGCAATCCTCCCACCTCAGCCTCCCCAAATGCTGGGATTACAGGTGTGAGCCACTGTGCCTCGCCTCTTTGTTTTTAGTTTTATGGATTATCAGAGGCATCAAAGAAATAGATCCAGGGCCACACAGTTTCATTATTTTAAATTATTTCAATGAAAGAAGAAACACTGCACTCGGAAACAAGAATCCTGTATTATTCTATAATACTACAATGTCTCTGGGTCTCCAGTTGCCTAATATATAGAAAGGAGATAGCAACTAATGTACTGGTTTAAAGGCCTGAGTCCAGGGCAGATTATTATAAATTCTCTTCGAGCTCCAAAATCGACAAGGGCAAGAACACAAGTAACATTTGCCATTTTATCCACTAGGCACAGAGCTAAAACAAACTTCACCATCAGTTAACACAAAAAGAAACAAACTAAAGGCTTCAGTAATTTGTCCAAGGTCAAACCGTTCACAAGGGATAAAAGCAAGGGTTTGATGCCAGGTCCAATGAATTTCAAAGTTTGTGTTCTTTACAGACACTGACTCACAAGATTCCACAGGATACTAAGGAAATCCTGAAACAACTACAAAGAAGTTGAGCTTTGCTTAAAGATTTGACTGTTTTCCTCAGCACTTTTTCCCATCTCTCTCTTGGAAAGTACATTTCAATATTTTTTTTTCTTAAGGAAAGTGATTTTCACTGGGAATTAATACCAAATTAGTACAAAATGCAGCAACATAAGCTTTCAATAAACAAGAGTTCTGTAATTTTCTGGTTATATTTTATTATTTCCAAATTCTAATTCCTAGCTAATGAGCTAGCACTTGCCATTTTATATAAAAAGGCAAAGTATGACATATTAACTATTTCCAAAGCAACATAAGGATCCAATACTTTCCCACATTTATTCCACCTACTCACCTATTTTATGAGATATATTATGTGACTTTGTACAAGATATATCTTTCCACATCTTAATTCTCCTACCTGTAAAGCAAAGGGAAGTAGACTACAAATAACATCAATGATTCTGTGTAGAAAATGAAACTTTATAGGTAATTATTCACTGAACTAGTAAACTGTTAGCAGTTGAGATGTCTCACAACCATCTCAAACTTAACACATTCAAAGAGCTTTCCATTTTCATCATCAATCCGAATCTCCATAGTTTTTCCCATCTCAATAAATGACCCACCCCTCCATCCACCAGCAGGAAGTCATGAATGATTCCATCCTCTCATATTCTGACCACCTCCAATCTATCACAAGGCTAGTGGCTTCCATCTCCCAAAGACATCTCAAATCCATCCAAATCTCTCCATCTGCCAAAACCACAAGCCACTGTCATTCCCTGCCTGGCCAACTGTATTAGCGGTCTCCCTGTGTCCACTCTAGTCACTTCCAACTCATTAATCCCAGCAGTGGGCCTTTAAAAATGTACATCCAATTACATCTCACTCTTTCTAGCACGCATCTTACTAAATAAACCCTTCAGAAACCTCTTATTCAGAAAATCAAACCCATACCAGGCCTTGAGGGTGCCTCACCATCTGCCCCCACCCACTTCTCCAGCAACTCTGCTTGGCTTCTCACCAAGCTTCTGGGTTTTTCCAATCCTTAAAGCTACCAAATCCCTAACAGCACTTGCTGCTCTCCTCTTAGCCTAGAAAGCAATGTCCCATCATTCTCCAGATTTCAACATAAAAATCACTTCCCGAGGCCAGCCGCGGTGGCTCACACCTGTAATCCTAGCACTCTGGGAGGCCGAGAAGGGTGAATCACCTGAGGTGAGGAGTTTGAGAACAGACTGGCCAACTTGGCGAAACCCCATCTCTACTAAAAATACAAAAATTAGCTGGGTGTGGTGGCAGGTGCCTGTAATCCCAGCCACTCGGGAGGCTGAGGCAGGAGAATCGCTTGAAGTCGCGAGGCAGAGCTTGCAGTAAACCGAGATCGCACCACTGCACTCCAGCCTGGGCGACAGAGACTCGGTCTTAAAAAAAAAAACAAAAATCACTTCCCTATCCCAAAGTACTCCCCTGGTGTTCTTTCAGAGGAACTTGGCTGTTTGTTTTTTCTTCGTAGGACTCCTCACAATTTGTCACTTAAATATTTATCCTTGCACCTGATTATTTTCAATAAAGCCAAAAAGCCTGCAAATAAACCCTTCATTTAGAAATCCTGAGGGCAGGGACTGTGTTGTTTTCTTCAGGCTTGCATACCTGCATCTAGCACAATAACTAAAAGTAACCCTTCCTAATACCTAGGTGATGGGTTGATAGGTGCAGTAAATCACCAAGGCACAAGTTTACCTATGTAACAAACCGGCATATTCTGCACATATATCCAGGAACTTAAAATAAAATTTTAAAGCCTTCTAATATATGATGACATGTGGAAGAACATTGCAAGGTTGATTTTTCATCCACCTATGTCAACACCACGGATAGAGCCTATAAGCTTGCTACATGCCACAAGGATGTCTAATCTTTACAACCGTGCATTGCAATAGACATATGTAGCCCGTTTTGCAGAGGAGGAAACTGAATTTCTCGGAGGGTAACATGCCATAGTTCCATCGCAGGTGAACTGACTGCAAAGCCTGTGCACCGCCGACCTATAATGCAAAACCACACTCACTGAGGCAAGATTCAGTAAGAGATTCCCTGTAACCTGACGGCTTTCTTTCTGAATGTTCTGGCTGGGATTGGCTGCCTCAAAAACACCATTACACTCTGTTAAAATTGCTACAAAGGCTGTTTGGGAGATAAAATCTAAACAAATGAAATCCTAAAACTGCCAGTAATGACAATAAAGCATCAACAATGCTCATAGTTTTGCAGTATGCATTCACGAGCCATACACAGCCTTTAACAAGGTAATTTTCTTACTCCATTTCACTTTACTACATCTTAACCTAGTTAAGCAAACTACCTCTTGTATAGTTATACTACCTCTTATGTAGTTAGGGCAAATAGTATTACTTAATATCAGCTGTATACAGCTGCACCTACACACGAGCTTCCTGACAGGTGAACACCAATCTATCTTATTAAAAACAAAACAAAAAAATCAAAAACCTCTCACCAAAATTCCACACATATTAAGGAATATTTTGAAAGAAAGGAGTCCCTTAGACTGACTTGCCCGTACTCAATTTAGTAGAATACGCATTCCAATTTCCTAACGCTGGAGATGAGAGAACTATAAGCTACACATTAAAAGCATTTGTAAATGGCTATTTTCTCAGCTCTGTGGTAACAAACACTGGCAGAGTCTTAGGCAAAACACACGCCGTTTCGCCCGAGTTAGCCAGCCACTGAGATCGTTACAGTTGGGAAGCAGCGAGCCCAGCAGCAGGAATTTCACGGACCCGGTATCAGGGTTCTCGGGTCCCAGGGGCCGCGGGCCACAGAGTGCGAGAAGGACCCGGCAGCTGTGGCCACCCGAGGCCCGGACGGCCCCGCTGTCCCACTCGCCGCGACTCGGACGCTTTGGCAGGACCAGGTCTGGGGCGTCCCCTCCGGGGGCCGGGTCAGAGAGCCCTGCCACTTGAACCACCCTACGAGGCGGACAGCTCTACTCACCTTAGCGCCAGCAGAGCCAGCGCTCCGGAGCGCAAGCGGCGCTGGAAGGCAAGCGGGGAACGGCGGGCGGGGCGGGGCAGGGAGCCGAGCGGGGGCGGGGCGGAGCGCCGGGCGTCAGAGGCGGGGCTCCGGGGGCGGAGCGGAACCCGTGCTACAGGGAGCTGGAGAAGAGGGAGCGGGAGAGGAGCAGGGAACCTCGCGATAACCCCCTGGGTTCTCGCGCTTTCACGATAGGTGTGGGAAAATGTTCGTTTGCCAAGCTATGTGTCTATTGGCCGAGAGCGCGACTTCCTCTATGCTGGCCCCGTCCGCGGCTCTACTCTTGCTTCCGGCTCCGGCGTGGGGTTTGATGTTGACGGAGTGACTTTTTGTTTAGCGTCTTGAAGGGGTAATTTAGCCGGCTCCAACCTTGGGAGCCGCCAGTTACTGGCCTGTTCCTTCATTCATACATTCATTCAGTCACTCGGCCTCTCATTCAGTAGCACACGTTGAGCGTTCATTCTAAGAGCTGTTTATAGATTATCTCGTTGAACCCTTGACAGCAATCCCGTGACACAGGGACTAACAGCACCAGTCCGACGGTTGAAAAACAGGCCAGTGGGTTTATGTAAGGAAGCCAATGTTAGCAAGTAGTGAGTCTAAGCACTGGATTTAAGGGGTCACTGCGCACTGGTAGATAACAAAGATGAGGAGGAGGTAACCTAGTCTCTGCCCTTCAAGCACCCAAGGTTTATTGTGAGAAAAGTTTGCTACAAAGGACAGGAACAATTTAGAGAGTTAAATACAATGACAGTTCCTAGCATGACTGAGTAGGCTGTCATGTATTTCTTCGGAGACGAAAATTATGTCAGCGAAATAGCATCAAAGAAAGAGTTTTATGCTGTTAAAAATGCTTGGAAGCATAGTTCGGAAACATTTTTAAGAGATACTTTTTTGTCTCAATATGACAAATTTCCTTCTGAAATGAAGGTTTTAAAGTATTTTCCTCTACTACAATCGCTGATATTTTTTGTTCCGTGAAAAGCCTGTCTATAATTTGCGAGGCTCCTTGTCAAGGAACCTTAACTTTATAATGAAGCAGTTTTACAGTGGCTGACTTAATTACTCTTAGAGATGAATAACCTAGAAAGCAGAGTTACATTAAATAAAAAACATTGGTTTCAAAACAAGGTATGAGTTATAATAAAATATTTATCAGTTATCTGTTAAATCTGGTCTTCAAGAGCTACTCAGGTATACAGCACAGTGTATGTCATGTATTTCTAAGATAGTTTCATAATACCTAAGAATTCGTGGCACTCAAACTTTTTGCTGGTCTTAAAATGAGGAAATCCACATGTTGTGTAAAAACAAAGATACTTTTGTGGTTAACCCAAATAATAAGACTTGCTGCTGATATATGAAGAGTTACACCCCCCAAAAAAGAAAGAAGATTAACAATAGAACAGTTTTTTCAAAATAATGTTAGCCTCTTAGTTTTCATTTCTTTTTTTAAAAAAAGGAGAATACCGTTTTTAATGCATTAATTTAATATCTCATATTTGATCATGAAAAATGAATCATGTTAAAATTACTTTCACCTCCTCCCCAAATTGACACAAAAGTTACCAAGTGATTATATGTGAGAGTATCCTATGACCCCACTCTTAGAAGTTCTCCCAATTTGCAGAGAATCAATTTGCACGTTTTGTCTCTCTTGAAGGGGGAAAGAATTCTCTAAGCTGGTGATTTTACATTCTTTGACAAACTTCAATAGCAACAGGCAGCGATACCACTTTAAGAAAATTCCAAGGAAGAGACCTCATTTTAAAATTCCCACCTCTGGCTCCCAAGGATTGGTTTGCAAACTTCGACAAAATACTCTTCTTTACTCGCTATTGGTGAGTGCCCTGTCATTCATTCTTTTGCCTGGAGTTTTGTGAGGTACCCGCTTGCTTTACGGGAAAAAGCTGCTTCGGAACTGCCCTACTTTAGACTTTTTCATGGTTATCAATCTATACAAAGAATCACCAAACTGATAAAGCAGGAACCAAAAGGGCAAGTCACGCTACCAAGACAACTGTATCATTCGCTCGAAAAAGAAACGTGAGCCTCCCCAGCAGACTGGGTAAACCTGCAAAGGATTTTACGACATAGTTGGAGGTTGGAGAGTTACTGAAACTTTTACGGTTTTTTTTGTTGTTGTTGCTGTTGTTGTTTTTTACAAGTTTTAAAGGAGTGATTGAGTGTCAAAAGAAAAGCAGAGAAAAATACAGGCACAATTTAAAGATAGCAGGAAGAAGTGTTCCCAGAGTATTTTTCTCTTTAGGGTGAGGTTTGAAAGCATCATGCCCAGATTATTAGTGGAGTTTTGAAAGGTAAAGGAGGCAAGATAGTAAGATTAACTATAGATCATTTTCTACTTTAATAAACTGTGCTTCGTTTTTGTTGCTTAAATGTGGATTTAGAAGGACATTTAGTAATATTGTAATTTTAAATGAATATTTTTGTTTGTATATTGTCATGCCTGGCATAATAGATAATACATCTATTAAAAGATGTAAGAGAAAATAGAGTTGCTTGAACCCAAATTTTGTGTGTATCTGTGGATTAGGGAATCCAGGGACAGATCTGCTAATGGCTAAATAAAACATACTCTAGATACCTGAAGCAGAATCAGCATGTAAGGATAAATTCTCAAAAAAGAAATCTAGCATCGTATTTTCAAAAATGGCATTTTAAATTAAAACAAATATAAAAGAGAATTTATCAAGGAAACATTGATAAACATGAATAACTTTTTCTTGAGTTGCCTCTGTTAATCCATATAGGGGAATATAAAGTAATAAAACCCAGCCCCTCAAGAACAGGGACAAATGAAGCTCAGAACATTTAAACTAAAACTTATGAACAATTCTTAATGCCCAGATGACTGTTGTAGAGCACAGATACTTCAGGAGCTCAGCTCAATATGAGATGAATTATTCAGAGAAAGCTTCACAGTATGGGTAAGACTCAATTTGGGCCTGAGCAATGGGCAGAATTTCAGAGAGAAAAGAAGGGAAGTGGCATCCCTACTAGTGAGTGAGTCGTTAGAAAGTATGTGCAGCCCGAGGAAGAGCTGGCTGAGACTGCAGCAGAAGGTTCATTTGGAAACTTTGGTTAAAAATTTATAAAAACAGCATGAGAAAAATGAAGAGCTAGAATTCCCAAAATCAAGGGTTTTGGTCCTGTGTCTGGAACAGGAGGCACACCTTATGAAAGTAATATTTGAAGACGATAAAACTGACAGTGCAATTTAAGATGACTACAAGAGCAGAGACCAGAAGCTAAGGGGCCTCATACTGTAAATACTGGCACACAGATGAGTAACCATGCTTCTTACCCAAATACATTTACCTTATCATTGTTGAATAATATAAATTTTGATGCATTTCTTTGTAGTCTTCGAAAGCATTGAGTTTACTTCTTAAGATTTTGGGGGACCTCTGCCACATTGTCTTGGGGAATCATGGTTGCCCCATCTTTATAAAAGTCTTGTCATAAGATGTATAAAAACCAGAATTACACATAAAACTGCATTGTGGTTTTATAGCTATTTTTTACCAGCTTTAATGAAGTATAATTTATATATTATAAGGTTCATTTGTTTTAAGGATATAACTCAATGATTGTTTTAGAAAATATAATAGAGTTGTACAACCATCACCACATTCCAATTTTAGAAAATTTTCATCTTCCTAAAAGAATACTTTGTGCCCATTTGCAGTTAAGTCCTGGTTTCCTATCCCCAGCCCCAATCACTAAAAAACTTTCTGTCTATAAATTTACCTTTTCTGGGCATGTAAATGGAATTACACAATATGTGATCCTTTGCATCTGGTTTCTTTTACTTAGCATAATGTTTTTGAGGTTCATCCATGTTGTAGTATGTCTCATTACTTCATTCCTTTTTGTTGCTAGGTAATAAATCCACTCGATGGCAAGACCATATTTTATTTATTTAACAGTACCAATTAACAGACATTTGGATTTCTTCCAGTATTTAATCATAGTGTTTAATTGTACTAATTGTAATTGTATTACAGTACATACAGTACAGTATTTAGCTATTATGAATAATGCTGCTATGAAGATGGGTACAAGTTTTTGTATGAACATGTGTTTTCAGTTTTCCTGGGTGTATATCTATGAGTGGAATTACTGTCATATGGTAACTCTGTATGTGTAACTTTTCGAGGTGTTGTACAACTGCTTTCCAAGGTGAATTCCCACTTTACATTTCCACCAGAGTGTATGAGGGCTCCAATTTGTCCACAACCTCACCAACACTCCTTATGATCTGTCTTATTCATTCGGCTGGATTTTAAGTGGTATCTTATTACAGCTTTTATTTGCATTTTCCTAATGACTGATGATATGAAGCATCTTTTCATGTGCTTATTGACTATCCATAGATCTTCTTTTGTAAAATATCTTTCAAATATTTTTCCTGTTTTTTTTTTGAGACGGAGTCTCGCTCTGTCACGGCCCAGGCTGGAGCGCAGTGGCCGGATCTCAGCTCACTGCAAGCTCCGTCTCCCAGGTTTACGCCATTCTCCTGCCTCAGCCTCCCGAGCAGCTGGGACTACAGGCGCCCGCCACCTTGCCTGGCTAGTTTTCTGTATTTTTTTTTAGTAGAGGCGGGGTTTCACTGTGTTAGCCAGGATGGTCTCGATTTCTTGACCTCGTGATCCGCCCGTCTCGGCCTCCCAAAGTGCTGGGATTACAGGTTTGAGCCACTGCGCCCAGCGTTTTCCTGTTTTTTTAATTGGGTTGTCATCTTGTTACTGATTTATTTATTTATTTATTTATTTATTTATTTATTTATTTATTTATTTTGAGACCGAGTCTCGCTCTGTCGCTCAGGCTGGAGTGCAGAGTGGCGCGGTCTCGGCCCACTGCAGTGTCTGCCTTCTGGCTTCAAGCAATTCTCCTGCCTCAGCCTCCCAAGTAGCTAGGATTACAGGCACCCATGACGGTGCCCGGCTAATTTTTTTGTATTTTTAGTAGAGATGGGGTTTCACCATGTTGGCCAGGCTGGTCTGGAACTCCTGACCTCATGATCCACCCGCCTTGGCCCCCTACAGTGGTGGGATTACAGGCATGAGCCACCGTGCCAGCCCATGTTACTAATTTTTTTTTTTTTTTTTTTTTTGTCACAGAGTCTCACTCTGTCACCCAGGCTGGAGTACAGTGGCTCGATCTCAGCTCACTGCAACCTCCGCCTCCCGGGTTCAAGCGATTCTTCTGCCCCAGCCTCCCAAGTAGCTGGAATTAAAGGTGCCCGCCACTATGCCCAGCTAATTTTTTGTATTTTTAGTAGAGACGGGGTTTCAGCATGTTGGCCAGGCTGGTATTGAACTCTGGACGTCGTGATTTGCCCACCTCAGCCTCCCAAAGTGCTGGGATTACAGGCGTGAGCCACCGCGCCCTGTCCCATGTTTCTGATTTTTAATTGTTCTTTATATATTGTGGTTAAAGTCTTTTATCAGATTAATGATTTACAAATCTGTTCTCCCATTCTGTGGTTTGTCTTTTAACTTTAATAATAGTATCTTTTGAAGCAGTAAAGGTTTGGATTTGATGAAATCTAATTTATGGTTTTTTTTCTCTTTTATCGCTTGTGCTTTTGGTGTTGTATCTCAGAAGTCTTTGCCTAACAGGCCAGGTCCTGTGACTCACCACCTGTAATCCCAGTATTTTGGGAAGCCAAGTTGGGTGGATCACCTCTACTCCAGCCTAAGCGACAGAGTGAGAGCGCATCTCAAAAAAAAGTTCATGAAGATTTACTCCTATGTTTGCAAAGAGTTTTATAGTTTTACCTCTTACTGTTAAGTCTTTACTCCATTTGGAGTTAATTTTTATATATGGTATGAGTTGTAGAGATCCAACTTTATTCATTTGCATGTGTCTATCCAGTTATTCCAGCACTGTTTATTGAAAAGACTGTTCTCTTCCCATTGAACTATCTTGGCACCCTTGTTAAAAAATAATTCACATATATACGAGTTTATTTTTGGACTCTCGCCACTATCCCATTTTTCTATATGTCAATTCTTTTTTTTTTTTTTTTTTTTTTGAGATGGAGTCTCACTCTGTTAGCCAGGCTGGAGTATAGTGGTGCGATCTCGGCTCACTGCAACCTCCGCCTCCCGGGTTCAAGCGATTCTCCTGCCTCAGCCTCTCAAGTAGCTGGAATTACAGGTACTCGTCACTACCTGTAAATTTTTTGTATTTCTAGTAGAGATGGGGTTTTGCCATGTTGGCCAGTCTGGTCTCGAACTCCTGACCTCAAGTAATCCGCCCACCTCGGCCTCCCAAAGTGCTGGGATTACAGGCATGAGCCCCTGCACCTGGCCTCTGTATGTCCTTTCTTATGCCAGTACTACCACGTTGTTTTGGGGAGGGCTTTTCCCCAGCTTTATTGAAATATGATTGACAAACTAAAAATTATATACATTTGAGGTAAACATCATGGTGTTTTGATATAAGTATACCTTTTGTAATGATTCCCACAATAAAGTTAGCTCACACATTCATCACCTGACATAATTACCATTTTTGTGTGTGTGATGAGAACACCTAAGATCTTAACAAATTTCAGTTATTTTCTGTAGTTACCATGCTGTATATCTCTAGAACTTATTTACCTTATAACTGAAAATTTATAAGTACAACACTTTTGATTACTTTTACTGTAGTTTTATAGTAAACTTTTAAAATGGGAAGTGTGAGTCCTCCAACTTTATTCTTCTTTTTTAAGATTGTTTTATTTATTCTTAGTCTTGTATTTCCATCTTAATTGATCCATAATAAGGATCAACTTGTTAATTTCTGCAAAAAACAGCTGAGATTTTGATGGATATTACATTAAATCTATACATCAATTTGAGGAGTATTCTATCTTAGTATTGAGGCTTCTAATCCATGAACATGGAATGTCTCTCCATGTATTTAGATCTTTAAGTTCTTTCGATAATGTTGTATGATTTTCATTGTACAAGTCTTGTATTTCTTTTGTTAAATTTATTCCTGCATATTTTATTCTCTTTTATCCTATTTTGAATCAAAATGTTTTCTTAGTTTTATTTTATGATTATTTATTGCTGACATATAAAAATACAATTTTATTTATTTATTTTGTATCTCATGGCCTTGCCAAACTTTAGTCGTTCTAATGGGGTTGGGAGGGTTGTTTATTTATTGTGGAATCCTTAGGATTTTCTACGTAGAGGGTCATGTCATCCGATAATAATGTTTTATTTTTCCCTTTCTAATCTGCATGCCTTAATTTATTGTTCTTGCCTATTGCGCTGACTGTAATATCCATTACAACCTTAACTACAGGTGGTGAGAGCAATCACTCTTGCCTCGTTTCCAATCTTAAAGGGAAAACATTCAAACATGCTCCTTTAAGTTCGATATTAGCTTTAGGTTTTTGTAAATCAGGTTTTTTTGGTTTTGTTTTGTAATTTTTAGTTTTTGTGAGTACATAGTAGTAGGTGTATATATTTATGAGATACATGTGATGTTTTGATGCAGGCATACAATGTATAATAATCACATCAGAGTAATTGGGTATCTGTCTCCTCAAACACTTATCATTTCTTTGTGTTACAATGATTCCAATTCTACTCTTTTAGTTATTTTGAAATACACAATAACTTAGTGTTGACTGTAGTCACCCTGTTGTGATATCAAGTACTAGATCTTACTCATACTGTCTAACTATGTTTTGTACCCATTTACAATCCCCACTTTTCCCTCCCACCCCAATACCCTTCCCAGCCTCTGGTAATCATCATTCTACTCTCTGTCTTCATGCGTTCAGTTGTTTTAATTTTTTGCTCTCATCAGTGAATGAGAACATGCAAAATTTGTCTTTCTCTGCCTGGTTTATTTCGCTTAGTATAATATCCTTCAGTTTCATCCATGTTGTTGTAAATGACAGGATTTCATTCTGTTTTGTGTGTATGTCTACCACATTTTTTTATCCATTCATATGTTGATGAACATTTAGGCTGATTCCAAATGTCGACTGTTGTGAATAGTGCTGCAGTATACATGGGAGCGCAGAAAGGATCTATATGGAGCAGTGGGATTGCTGGATCATATGGCACTTCTGTTTTTAGCTTTTTGAGGAACTTCCATACTATTCTCCATAGTAGCTGTAATAACTTGCATTCCCACCAACACTATATGAGTGTCACCCTTTCTCCGCATCCTCACCAGCATCCATTACTGCCTTTTTAATAAAAGCCATCTTAGCTGGGGTGAGATGACTTCATTGTAGTTTGATTTGCCTTTCTGTGCTGATCAGTGATGTCAAGTATTTTTTCATGTACTTGTTGGTCATTTGCATGTCTTTTGAGAAATGTCTATTCAGATCTTTTGCTCACTTTTTAATCAGATTATTAGATTTTTTTTCCTGTTGGGTTTTGTTTGAGCTCCTTATATATTCTGATTATTAATCCCTTGTCAGATAGGTAGTTTGCAAATATTTTCTCCCATTCTGTGGGTTGTCTCTTTGCTTTGATTGTTTCCCTTTGCTATACAGCAGCTTTTTTACTTGATGTGATCCCATTTGTCCATTTTTATTTTGGTTGCCTGTGCTTTTGAGATCTTTCTTAAGATGTCTTTGCCCAGACCACTGTCCCAGAGAGTTTCCCCAGTGTTTACTTTTGGTAATTTCATAGTTTCAGGTCTTACATTTAAGTCTTCAATCCATTTTGATTTGTAAAATCAGGCTTTTATTAGCCTTTTATCAGGTTGGGGAAGTTTTTTAAATCATGATTGGATAATAGATTTTGCCAAATGTGTTTTCTGCATCTATCAAGATGATCAGATGGTTTGTGACCATATTCTATTATATAGTGTATTATATTAATGATTTCAGATGTTAAACCAACCTTCCATTCATAGGATAAACCCTCCCCCTTGATCATAATGTATTGTCCTTTGTATTTGTTGCTAGATTTGGTTTGCCAATATTTTGTTGAGGATTTTTGTGTCCGTATTCACGAGGGATGTTCATTTGTTATTTTCTTGTGATGTCTTTGTCTGGCTTTGATATCAGGGTAATACCTCATAGAACAAGTTGGAAAGAGTTTCCTTCTCTATTTTCTGATAGAGTTTACAAAATACTCATGTTGTTTCTTCTTTAAAGGTTTAGTAGAATTCATCACTGATGCCATCTGAGCCCGGGCTTAACTTGGTATAAATATTTTTAATTACTATTTTAATTTTTTTTTACTTATTATAGATCTATTCAGATTTTCTATTTTTCTGTTATTTGGTTTCAATATTTTTTATCTTTTTAGGGTGTTTTTCCAGTGCCTTAGCTTGCATATGGGTAAGGTTGCTTCTTAACTAGCATGCACTTTCACTAGTTAAGAAACTAGTCATAATGGCTTTTTTTTTTTTTTTTTTTTTTGCTGAGACAAGGTCTTGCTCTGTCACCCAGGCTGGAGTACAGTGGTGTGATCTCAGCTCACCGCAGCCTCTTCCTCCTGGGCTCAAGCAGTCCTCCCCACTCAGCCTCCCGAGTAGCTGGAGGAGCCGAGCGCCACCACACCCAGCTAATTTTTGTAATTTTAGTGGAGACAGGGTTTTGACATGTTGTCCAGCCTGGCCTTGAACTCCTCGGCTCAAGCCGTACACCTGCCTCAGCCTCCCACAGTACTGGTATTACAGGCATGAACCACCATGCCTGATTGATAAGGTTTTTTATTTCCTAAAAGCCACTGCCCTGAGGGCCCCTGCCCCTTCCTCAGGCTCCCCTACGTCTCTCCACAAGTCAGCATCCAAAGGTTCACACCTGGAATAGCAGGGGACCTTCAAAACCCAGCTCCAGCCTCGTTGGCACCTGTATAGATTGTTGGCCCTCCTGCTATTTCAGTTATTATTTTGAATATCACCACTTGGAAGACTAAGACTCCACTTCAGACCTCTTCTTCCTAACACCTTGATCTGGGGCTGATTATGTGCTTTAACATTCTACTGGGCAGGTCTGGTAGAAGGAACAGTATCAATTGACTGAGTAGATCTCCCTGGCAGTTGTGATTCAGAGACCTAGAAAGCTGAACCCACACCTGGCAGGAAGAGGGTGGTTTGTGGGACCTGGGCTGATATGTGATGAAATTTTAAGCCCCAGCTATAGCTACTACAAAGAAAAGAAAAGTGACTGATGATAAGCATGTAACTCAAAGTAAGTGAACTCAGAAGCATGTTTTTTGTTTGTTTATTTGTTTGAGACAGTTTCGCTCTTATTGCCCAGGGTGGAGCGCAGTGGTGCAATCTCAGCTCACTGCAACCTCTGCCTCCTGGGTTCAAGAGATTCTCGTGCCTCAGCCTCCGAGTAGCTGGGATTACAGGTGTGTGCCACCACACCTGGCTAATTTTTTGTATTGTTGGTAGAGACAGGGTTTCTCCGTGTTGGTCAGCCTGGTCTCGAACTCCCGACCTCAGGTGATCTGCCTGCCTCAGCCTCTCAAAGTGCTGGGATTACAGGTGTGAGCCCCCACGCCCAGCCTGAGAAGTATGTTTTTATGTTGAGGATGTTACTGTATGATGCCACATACATTGAAACACACACATTTAAAGTAAGGCCACAGACTCAAATGCCTCTAGAAGCCAGACAGAGGCCCAGAATAACAGATACTGCGGGGCATCTTACTTATTTCATCTTTAAACTTTCTTTTCTGACTCACCTAAATGGAAGATAAGAAAATATAGTTAAATCTATTGAAGATGTTGCATTCCTGTATATAAAAATGTATGGTCACTTTTTAAAATGCAGGCTTGGGTTTCCAAAGCAACAACATTTACTTCCCACTGCTGTAGACTGTGGTCAGTGAAAGGCAGGGAAGCCACCTGTCATGGGAAACCACCAAATTATGAGAAGACCAGGGTCCTAATTGTAGCTGTGTGATGTGCAACTGATTTAGCTTCATTTCTTCATCTTTATTTATAAAATGGGGATGATAATACCTACCCTCTGTACCTTACATGGTTGTAAGGGCCACATGAGATAAAATATGTGAAAGTCTAAAGTGTTATGTATATATTAGTTGGTATTGCCCAAATCACTTGGGTAGGTGGGACAGCACAGTTTCTTGAATCTCAGATTCTCCATCTCTGGCTACTGCTCTTCTCTAGACAGCAGCACCCGTTGAAATGGTCATCTTATCAGCCAGTGGGGTTGAACAGATGAGTAAGCGTAAGGCAAGAAGTTATTAGAAAAAAGTTAGCCAACATCTTGGGATCTCAAATAGCACTGTGTCTCTGTACGACAGGGTATAGGCAAAGCTTTCGTGTTAAACCTGAAGTATTAACCTTTAACATTTTTATTTATTTTTATGATTTTTTTGTTATTTTTTTTTTATTTTTTTTGAGACAGTGTCTCACTCTATCACCCAGACTGGAGTGCAATGGCACTGTCTCGACTCATTGCAACCTCTGCCTCCCTGGTTCAAGCGATTCTCCTGCCTTAGCCTCCAGAGTAACTGGGACTACAAGTGTGTGCCACCACACCAGGCTAATTTTTGTATTTTTAGTAGAGATGGGCTTTCACTGTGTTGGCCAGGGTGGTCTCAAACTCCTGACCTCGTGATCTGCATGCCTCGACCTCCCAAAGTGTTGCTGGGATTACAGGCGTGAGCCACCACGCCCGGCTGACCTTTAACATTTTTAAGAGGTACCCAGGAATGAGAACACTACCTGCATTTTAGATCAGCCTCTCTAGCATTCTCACAGTTTGACCTTTGGCTGATTCCTTCTTTTTCATATTTTTGTGCTATAATGCTTTATGAGGAAAAGAGTCAATCAAACTCTTAGCCTGAAATGAATTAATGCCTTCTTAGCCTGAAATCCAGCATTTTACTTTTCCCCTAGCTCAGGGTTTCCCAAACTGTTTTTGAAGTGCTATTTCCATAAGATTTAATAGGTGCTCAAGAAAAAAGATAATCTCATGGTCAAAAAAAGATTGGAAAAGTGGTGTATACTATACCCACTCTGGGATATTCACAAGGTATTATATTAAAGTTTTGACAAGACCTGAATTAAAGAAACTTGTCCATGTTTACCCATTTATTTGATCACAGAATCCTCCTTTTGTGGAACCAATATTTGTGTTTACCAACTCATTTGATCACCTCTGTCAATAACCCTCCTTGATAGAATGTACATTAATGTCTTGTGGCTCTAGTGTACTGCAGAAATTGGCTTGGAAAATGCTGTTCTATAGCCATGTCCCTCATTTCACATACATCAAATTGAACCACCAGCAGTTAGCCATGTTCACTTTCCCACTTCCAAGCCTTTTCTAATTATTCACTCTGCTTGGGATGCTTTCTCTTCTCTCTCCTTGTTCTCTGGAATCTTTTCAGCCAAACAAGCAAGGTCATTGCAGCAGCAATGATTCCCATTTCTGAAGTCTTAGCACTTGCCAGTCTTCTAGCAATTTTAGCACCTACTACTATGCTAATGTGTACCTGATCATTTTTCCTTCTCTACTTTACATTTCTTGGGGTTGTTTTCCACATAGTACATTAGCCTGGTGCATTGTTTGTAGCCAGAATTCAGTAAATAGTTGTGGAATGAATAAATAAATGAGTTGTAGCCAGGTGCAGTGGCTCATGCCTGTAATCCAGCACTTTGGGAGGCCAAGGTGGGCTGATCACTTGAGGTCGGGAGTTCAAGACCAACCTGGCCAACATGGTGAAACCCCATCTCTACTGGAAAAAAAAACAAAAATTAGCCTGGCATGGTGGTGCGTGCCTGTAATCTCAGCTACTTGGGAGGCTGAGGCAGGAGAATTACTTGAACCTGAAAGGCGGAGGTTGCAGTGAGCTGAGATCATACCACTGCACTCCAGCCTGGGTGACAGAGTGAGACTGCATCTCAAAAAATAATAATAAATAAATAAACAAGTTGCAATAGGATGAAATTTAAAATGTTATCTATAGTAAATAATGGAATTGGAGTTTGAAGAGGAGGAATGGAGAGGGATCTCTGAAAGACTGATCTATGTATATGATTTTTAACAGTTTTATTAATTGGCATAAAAGTATACAATTTGATGATTTGGGGCATCTGTGTGCACCCAAGAAACCACAACCACAGTCAAAATAATGAGAAGATCCGCCATCACAAAAAGTTTCCTCATGCCCCTTGTAATCCCTCCACTCTACCCTTTCCTACATCTTCCTCCCTCTTGTGTACCACCCCCTTCATACTACCTCCTTAGCCCAATTCAAGGGAATCGCTGATCTGCTTTTGGTCATTATACATTGGAGTAGATTTCATTAAAATTTATATAAATGGAATCATGCGATATATGCTCTATTTTGCCTGACTTCTTCACACGGCATAACTATTTTGAGATTTATTCATGTTGCAACATATTCATTCCTTTTTATTACTGAGTAGTATTTCATTGTATAGCTACACCACAGTTCGCTTACCCATTTACTTATTTATAGACATTTGGGTTTTTTTTTCTAGTTTTTTGGCTATTAAAAATAAAAATTCTATGAACATTTGTATGTAAGTCTTTTTATAATGTATGCTTTCATTTCTCTCATGTAAATACGTAGGAGTTGGCCAGGCATGGTGGCTCATGCCTGTAGTTCCAGAACTTTGGGAAGCTGAGGAAGGTGGATCACTTAAGGTCAGGAGTTTGAGACCAGCCTGGCCAACATGGTGAAACCCTGTCTCTACTAAAAATACAAAAATTAGCCGGGCATGGTGGCGGGCGCCTGTAATCCCAGCTACTCAGGAGGCTGAGGCAGGAGAATTGCTTGAACCCAGGAGGCAGAGGTTGCAGTGAGCTAAGATTGCACCATTGCATTCCAACCTGGGCAATAGGAGTGAAACTCTGTCTCAAAAAAATCAAAAACAAAAACAAAAACTTAAGAGTGAAACGATGGCTCCTGTGCTAAGTGTATGTTTAACTTATTAAGAAACTGTCAGATATGACACTAGAGGCAAAGGCAACAAAATAAAAAATAAATAAATAGGGCTACTTCAAAATTGAACACTTTTGTGCAAAAACAAGACAATAATCAACAAAAGATAATCCATGTAATGAAAGAAAATATCTACAAATTGTGTATCTGATAAGGGGTTAAGGTCTAGCATATATAAAGAAATCCTACAGATCAACAATAACTAGAACAACAAAAACAATTAAAAAGTGGGAAAAGGGTCAGCCTCAGTGCCTCACACCTGCAATCCCAGCACTTTGGGAAACCAAGGCAAGAGGATCGTTTGAGCCCAGGAGTTGGAGACCAGCAGGGGCAACAGAGATTGAGGCAGGAGGATCACTTGAACCCAGGAGTTATAGGCTGCAGTGAGCTGTGATCACACGACTGCACTCCAGCTTGGGTGACAGAGTAAAACCTTGTCTCAAAAAAAAAAAAAAAAATGTGGGAAAAGGACTCCAATAGACATTTCTCCAAAGTAAGTATACAGATGGCCAATAAGTACATGAAAAGATGTTCAGAATGTCTAGTCATTAGGGAACTGCAAATCAAAGCCACCATGAGATAGCACTTCATATCCATTAGGATGGCTATTATTAAAAAAATAAGTTTTGTCGAGAATGTGGAGAAATTGGAGCCCTTGTGCTCTACTGGTGGGAATGGCATAGCCTCTGTGGAAAACAATACGATGTTTCCTCAAAAAATTAAAAACATAGGGCCGGGCGCGGTGGCTCACTCCTGTAATCCCAGCTCTTTGGGAGGCCAAGGTGGCAGATCACGAGGTCAGGAGATTGAGACCATCCTGGCTAACGCGGTGAAGCCCTATCTCTACTAAAAATACAAAAAATTAGCCAGGTGTGGTGGCAGGCGCCTGTAGTCTCAGCTACTCCAGAGGCTGAGGCAGGAGAATGGTGTGAACCTGGGAGGCGGAGCTTGCAGTGAGCCAAGATAACGCCACTGCACTCCAGCCTGGGCAACAAAGCAAGACTCCGTCTCAAAAAAAAAAAAAAATTAAAAACATATCATATGATCCAGCAGTTTCACTTCTGGGCATGTACCTCCCAAAAATGAAAGCAGAAACCCAAAGAGATACTTGTAAATTAATGTTCAATAGCAGCATTATTCACAATAGCTAAAAGGTGGAAGCAACCCAAGTGTTCATTAATGGATAAATGTATAAACACAGTATGTTATATAGTATTTAGCCTTAAAAAGAAAGGAAATTCTGACATGCTACAATATAGATGAACTTTGAAGGCATTATGCTAAGAGACATAAGCAGTCACAAAAGGCAAAATAATGTACGATTCCACACATACAAAGTACCTAGAGCAGTCAAATTCAGAGACAGAAAGTAGAATGTGTGTTGCCAGAGGTGGAGGGTGGGAGGAATAGGGAGTTGTTGTTTAATGAGTACAGAGTGTCAGTTTTGCAAGATGAAGGAAATTCTAGAGATAGACAGTGGTAATGGTTGTACAGCAATGTGAATTTACCTAATGTCACTGAACTACACACTTAAAAATGGTTAAAATGGTCATGGCACGGTGGCTCAGGCCTGTAATCTCAGCACTTTGGGAGGCCAAGACAGGCGGATCACAAGGTCAGGAGATTGAGACTATCCTGGCCAACGTGGTGAAAC
The DNA here is from genome assembly GCF_002776525.5 of Piliocolobus tephrosceles. Taxonomy (NCBI): domain Eukaryota; kingdom Metazoa; phylum Chordata; class Mammalia; order Primates; family Cercopithecidae; genus Piliocolobus; species Piliocolobus tephrosceles. The sequence goes on from NC_045439.1 coordinate 129,346,406, forward strand.
CCCATTTCTACTAAAACATAAAAAGTTAGCTGGGCATGGTGGTGCACACCTGTAGTCCCAGCTACTCGGGAGGGTGAGGCAGGGGAATCGCTTGAACCCAGGAGACAGAGATTGCAGCGAGCCGAGATCGCACCACTGTACTCTAGCCTGGCGACAGAGCAAGACTCCATCTCAAAAACAAAAATAAACAAAAATGCTTAAAATGGCCGTGTGAAGAAAGGGAAAAAAATGAAAAGGTTAAAATGAGAAATTTTATTATATATATATATATATATATATTTTTTTTTTTAAACTACAATTTTGTTTTGTTTTGTTTTTTGAGAAAGTGTCTTCCTCTCTCAGGCTGGGGTGCAATGGTGTGATCTTGGCTCACTGCAGCCTCCTCCTCCCAGGCTCAAGCCATCCTCCTGCTCCAGCCTCCGGAGTAGCTGAGACTACAGGCACATGCCACTGCACCCAGCTAATTTTTGTATTTTTTGTAGAGACAGAGTTTTGCCATGTTGCCCAGGCTGGTCCCAAACTCCTGAGCTGAGGTGACCCTCCCTCCTCCACATCCCAAAGTGCTGGGATTATAGGCATGAGCCACTGTGTCTGGCCTTATTTTACCACAGTTTTTTTTTTTTAAAAACCCTGCCAAACTGTTTTCCAAAGTAGTGTACCATTTTACATTTCCAGCAACAGCATATGAGAGTTCCAGTTATTCCCCATCCTCATCAACACTTAGTACAATAAGTCTTTTTAATTTTAGTCATTCTAATTGATGAGTAACATCTCATTGTGGTTTTAACTTGCATTTCCCTAATGCCTAATAATGTTGAATATAAAGCATGTGCTTATTTGTTCTTGGTATATCTTCTTTGATGAAGCATCTGTTAAAATAAATTGCCCATTTTTGGCCAGGCGCAGTGGCTCACGCCTGTAATTCCAGCACTTTGAGAGGCCAAGGTGGGCGGATCACGAGGTCAGGAGATCAAGACCATCCTGGCTAACATGGTGAAACCCCGTCTCTACTAAAAATACAAAAAAATTTAGCCGGGTATGGTGGCAGGCTCCTGTAGTCCCAGCTATTTGGAAGACTGGGCAGGAGAATAGCGTGAACCTGGGAGGTGGAACTTGCAGGGAGCTGAGGTCACGCCACTGCACTCCAGCCTGGGTGACAGAGTGACACCCTGTCTTAATAAATAAATAAATAAATAATTTGCCCATTTGTATAGGGAGCTGTTTTCTTGAGTGTTGAGAGTTCTTTATACCAGTAAGATACAAATCTTACATCAGATACATATTTATGAAAATATTTTCTTCCAGCCTCTAGTTTTTTAATGAACAGTTTCTCTTGAAGAGCAAAATTTAAAATTTTGATGAAATCCAGTTGGTTATGTTTGGTGGTCATATCTAGGAAAACTTTGCCTAATGCATGGTCACAAGGGTTTTCTTACACATTGTTTTTATAGTTTTAAGTTTTACATTTAGCTCTGTTCAATTTTGAGTTAATTTTTATATATACTATGAGATATAGATCAAAGGAGTTTTTTGTTTTGTTTTATTTTTACGTGTGAATATCCAGTTGTTCCAGTATCATTTGTTGAACAGACTTCTTTCTCCAAGGAATTGCTTTTGCATATTTTTCAGTAATCTGTTATTCATGTGTGTGTGGGTCCATTTCTGGACTCTCCATTCTGTTCCATTTCTTGTCTATCTTAACAGCAGTACAAACTGCCTTGCCTACCATAGCTTTATAATAAATATAAGTCAATAAATCTGTATTTTAGATTTAAGTCTAAATTTCACATTGAGATTAAAATCTAAAGTCTATATTTTAGATTTAATGAATAAATAAAGAAATTTAAATAAGTTTAAATTTCTACTTTATAAATAAATGAATGGGAAAAAGCCATGTTAATCTTCCAACTGTGTTCTACTTTTACAAAGTCATTTTGGTGTACTAGATTCTTAGCACTCTTATATGAACTTTAAAAACAATTTGTCAATTTCTACCAAGAAAAAAACAAAAACAGAAACCCATGTAGAGTTTTGGATTGGATATGCTTTAAATCTGTAGCTCAATTTAGGTAGAATTAACATCTTAATAATGTTGAGTCTTTCAAACCATAGATATGGTGTATGCTTCCATTTACTTAGACCTTCTTTAATTTCTCTCAGTAGTGTTCTGTAGTTTTAACTTTTGTACAGGTCTTACTCATCTTTTGGTAAGATTCCTATTCCATATTTTTTATGCTATTACACATGGTATTATATTTTAATTTTAATTTGATTGTTCATTGCTGATACAGAAAAATATTATTTTGTGTAGTGATCTTATATCCTACAACAAGCTTGTCCAACCCATGGCCTATGGGCCACATGTGGCCCAAGACAGTTTTGAATGTGACCCAACACAAATTTGTAAACTTTATTAAAACATGAGACTTTTTTTTCTTTGCAGTTTCTTTTTTTCTTTTTTTAAGCTCATCAACTATTATTAGTGTTAGTGTATTTTATGTGTGGCCCAAGACAATTCTTCATCCATTGTGGCCTAGGGACACCAAAAGATTAGACACCCCTGTCTTACAATTTTGCTAAACTTATTTATTAGTTTTAGTAGGTTTTTTGCATATTTCATCATATTTTCTATATAAATGATAGTAGAGATGTACCGTTTGTGAATAAAGGCAGTTTCATTTCTTTCTTTCTGATCTGGATGTCTTTTATTTTCTTTTCTTGATTGATTGCACTGGCTAGAAGCTCTAGTACAATGGTGAATAGAAGTATTGAGAGTGAACCTTCTTGTCTTATTTCTAATCGTAGAGATAAAGTATTCAGTCTTTCACTGTTAAGTCCGATGTTAGCTGTAGGTTTTTCAAAGGTGCCTATCAGATTGAGGAAGTATAATTCTATTCCTACTTTGCTAAGAAGTTTCATCAGGAATAGATATTAGGTATTAGATCTTGTCAAGTGCTTTTTCTATGTTGAGTGAGATGATCATACAGTTTTTCTTTTTTAATATTTTGGGCTTTGGTAGTTTATGTCTTTAAAGGAATTTGTTCATCTGTATTGTCAAATTTATGGTATAAAAGTATTCATAATATTCTCTTATTAACCTTTTAATATTTGTAGAATTTGTAATGATGGCATCTCTCTCATTTTTTATTTTGTACAACATGATGTTTTGAAATATGTATATGTTGTGGAATGTCTAAATAAGCTAATTAACATATGTATTACCTCACATATTTATCCCTTTTTATGATCAGAACACTTGAAGTCTACTTTCCTAGCAATTTGCAAGGAAACAATACAGTAGTCACCATGTTATACAATAGATCTCTTGAATTTATTCCTCCTCCCACAATCTCTGGTAACCAGCATTCTACTCTCTACTTGTGTGAGTTCAACTTTTGTAGATTGTACATATGAATGAGATAATTCAGTATTTGTCTTTCTGTGCCTGGCTATTTCAGTTAACATAATATCTCCAGGTTCATCATGTTGTCACAAATGACAGGATGCCCTTCTTTTTTAAAACTGAATAGTATTCCGTTGTGTGTACATACCACATTTTCTTTATTCATTCATCTGTTGATAGACATTTAGATTGACACCATATCTTGATCATTGTCAATAATGTTGCAATGAACGTGAAGTGTAGGTATCTCTTCAATATACTAATACTGTTCTTTGGATATATCACCCAGTAGGGGGATTGCTTGATCATATAGTAGTTCTATTTTCAATTTTTTGAGAAACCTCCTTACTGTGTTCCATAATTTACATTCCCACCAGCAATGTGCAAGGATTCCCTTTTCTCCACATCTTCACCAACATGTATCTTTCTTTTTTTAATCATAGCCATTTTAACAGGTGTAAGAAGAAATCTCATGGATATAATTTGCATTTATCTAATGATTAACAATCTTGGGCATTTTTTCATACTCCTATTAGGCATTTGTATGTCTTTTGAGAAATACCTATCAGGCCTTTTGATCATTTCTTTTTTTTTTTTTTGAGATGGAGTCTCGCTCTGTTGTGCAGGCTGGAGTGCAGTGGTGTGATCTTGGCTCACTGCAACCCCCACCTCCCAAGTTCAAGCAATTCTCCTGCATCAGCCTCCCAAGTAGCTGGGACTACAGGCATGTGCCACCATGCCCAGCTACTTTTTTGTGTTTTTAGTAGAGATGGGATTTCACCATGTTAGCCAGGATGGTCTCCATCTCTTGACCTTGTGATCCACTTGCCTTGGCCTCCCAAAGTGCTGGGATTACAGGTGTGAGCCACCGTGCCTGGCCAAATTTTTCTTTCTTTGTGTCCTTACTCTATAAGCTTTTTTCTATTTTTAAAATTTTTTATTTTCTTTTTTTACTTTTTAAACTTTTTTGTTAAAACTAAGACACAGGACAGGTGTCGTGGCTCACGCCTGTAATCCCAGCACTTTGGGCAGCCGAGGCGGGCTGATCACCACCTGAGGTCAGGAGTTCGAGAGCAACCTGACCAACATGGAGAAACCCTGTCTCTACTAAAAATACAAAATTAGCTGGGCATGGTGGCGCATGCCTGTAATCCCAGCTACTTGGGAGGCTGAGGCAGGAGAATTGCTTGAACCTGGGAGGCAGAGGTTGTGGTGAGCCAAGATAGAGCCATTGCTCTATCTCCAGCCTGGGCAACAAGAGTAAAACTCCGTCTCAAAAAAAAAAAAAAAAAAAAAAAAAACAGGCCAGGCACAGTGGCTCACGCTGGTTTCTTTGAGAACATTGTAGTGCAAGTCTTCTGGTGATAAATTATTTAAAATTTTGTTTTTGAAAGGTATTTTCACAAGTACAGAATTTAAGGTTGCCAACTTTTTTCTTTCCATACTTGTTTGCTTTTTACTCCTCTAAGAAATCTGTTACCATCTTTATCTTTATTTTTTACATGTAATGTGTCCTTTTTCTCTACTTTTGAGATTTTTGCTTTATCATAGTTTTAAGCAATTTGTTTATGATGTTTTGACTTTATTTGGTATAGTTTTCTTCATGTTTTTTGTGTTTCATGTTCATTGAGCTTCTTGGATCTCTGGCTTTATGCTTTTTCTTAAATTTGGAAAAATATTGGCCGTTATTTCTTCAAATATGTTTTCTGTCCCTCCTCCAATCTGCTTTCCTTTGGGAATGAAATGACATATATATTAGGCAACTTGAAGTTGTGTTACAGCCCACTGTTTTTTTTCATTTTTGATAATTTTTATTGCTATGTCTACAAATTCATCTTTTCATCTGCAGTTTCTAATCTGCCATTAATCCCACATATTTTCATCTTCACATGTAATTTTTCTATCTAGAAGTTCCATTTGGGTCTTTTTTATTTCTTCCATGTCTTTATGTAACTTTTTAAACCTATAGAATACAATTATTATAACTGTTTTAATGTTTTTATTTGCTAACTTAACATCTGTGTCAATTCTGGGTCAGTTTTGATTGATTGATTATTCTCATTATGGGCCATGTTTTCCTGCTTCTTTGGATGCTTGGTAATCTTTGGATGCTAGACTTTGTGAATTTTACCTTGTTAGGTGTTAATTATTTTAGTATTCCTATGAACATCCTTGAGTATTGTCGTCTAGTGCAATCAAGTCACTTGGAAACAGTTTGATCCTTTTAGGTCTTACTTTTTATGATCTGTGTGGTGATCTGAGCAGTGTTCAGTCTACAGCTAATTATCAGCCCTACTGAGATGAAAGACTTCTGAGTATCTATCTAATGCCTCATGAATTAGAAATTTTTTCAGTCTGGTTGGTGGGAACAGGCACCAGCCTTATGTGAGCACAAAACACTGTTCCCTGTAACTTCGTTGAAGGATTCTTTCTCCAGACTTAAGTAATTTCCTTACGCACACGCTAATCAGTATTCTGTCCCTAGACTTGAGGGTGTCCCTCTACTAATCTCTTGGTTCCTCTGTCTCTGGAGCCTTCTCCTCTTCAGTAATTTGTCCTGTCAGTTCTAGTCACCTTGGTCTCCCCAAATTCTCAACTCTACTTCCTCAACTCAGGTAGTCCACTGGGGTAACTTCTGGGTGCCCTCTCCCTGTGCTGTTTCCTGGAAACTCTCTCAAAGCAATAAACTGGGGAGATTTATTTTTCTGTCTCTCAGGAATTGCTCTCTCGTTGCTTGTCTTGTTTCTTGAAACCGTTGTTTTATCCTTTGTTCTGTGGGCTGTTTATTTGTTTGTTTTGGGTTATTTCAGGCCAGAGGATAAATGTAGTTACTATTACTTCATCTTGGCCAGAAGTAAAAGTTGTAGCAACAGTTATTTGTTTTCTACCTCAGGGTCAGTTGGGCTTCAGCTGATTTAATCTGGGGTCATTGAGAGCTGTTTGGGCTAAGCTAATTTCTACTGGACTTTATATATATATATATGTACATACAAATTCATATGTATGTGCTGAGTTAATTTCTACTGGACTTTATATACGTACATATGTATGTGTATAATACACACATATACACATATACATTTATGTATGTGTGTGTTTATATTACATGTGTATGTATGTGTGTATATGTATGTGTATATATATGTGTGTCCGTATACATAAAGAAAGAGGGTTTAATTTAGTTGAAAGTAGAAATCAGCAGGTCAGTAGTAGCCATCATAATCTTGGGATATAATACTACTAATTTCAAAGAAATTATGGTATAGTGTTGAAATGTATATTTCTAAAAATAACTATGTAAATTATCATTTAACGTCTTTGTTTTTTATTTTAAAATTAGAAGACAATGTATGTAAAACTATGCAAGAATCACAGGAAACGGAAACCCACATATCCAACCACCTAGATGAAGTTGTTGCTGCTGTTAGCATCACTCATAGAAAGAAGTTCCAAAACAAGCTGCCTCAGACAGCACTATTCCAGCCTCCTCGAGAGAAACTCCATCTCTGTGAAGAGAAAGCAAAGTCTTATTCCAACAGTCACGAAGTAAGGAGACTTTTGTTCCTGTATTTCTACTCTGGGATTTGAGCTATAAGGTATAATCAAGAGAAGTAGAATGTTTTAGATTACATTCCTAATCTCAGCAGTTTGGTACAAGAGAGTATGTAAGACAGTGCCATGAATGAATGTAGTATCTCTAGGCTCCAAGCACAGCAGCTGGCACAGCCAACAACAAATATTTATTGAGGTCCCACTGTGTGCCAAGTCTAGGCACTGGGATACAACACAAACAAAGCAGATGAAGCTTCTGCTCTCATAGAGCTTATAATTCCTTATAATCTCAGATCTTATTCTCTGCATGCTTCTTTCCCATTCTTTCCTCAAAAGTTTTACTCATTCACTAACTCAGTAGGCATTTCTCTGTCACCTCTTATGTGTTGGGTCCTGTTCTTCCATTCATCATAAATACCTATTTTATGCCTAATATGTGCCAGGTGCCATGTAGGTGCCAGGGGCACAGAAGGAAAAGCCACAGTCTTTGTCTTGGAGGGACTCGGGATTTGGTTGGGAAGATAGATGGGGGACAGATAATGGTAGTCAGTTTGATAAGTTCTGTGAGAGCTCGAGTGACATAGATACAAAACAGAAAGGGGTGGGCAATGAGCCTGGAGGTGGTAGAGGGACAGCAGGTAAGGCACACTTTCTTGGGATGGGAGTTACGTAGACTGCATTGGTAAACAGTGCTTAGGAGTTGGACAGGTGAGGAAGAGGACCAAAATGTTCTGGACAGAGGTAGCAGATGGACAAGAGCCAAACGTCTGAGGGAGTGCAGTCTGTTTGGAGAAATATAAGGAGCTGTCTGGGACTAATGTGTTAGTGACATAGGGGAAGAAATGAAGCTGGATTATGGGCAGTAACTGAGACCCAGAGGGCACTCAAGGCCTAGTGAAAGAGTTTTGATTTTCCCCTGAAGATGATGGAGGATTACCATGAGGTTATAAGTAGAAGCATGCCATGAGCAGATTTGATTTTAAGAACAATCACTCCCATAGCTATGAAGGGTATGGACAAAAAAAGAGTAAAACTGAAAGAGGAGCATCAGTTAGGAGGATATTTGTAATAATCCTGGCAAGGAATTATGAGGACCTGAACAACACGTGGCAGAGGCAATAGAAATGCTGAGCTCTTTTGAAAGGAATTTAGAAATGCAATCAGTGGGACAGGACTGGATGACCGAGGGGACATAGGGAATGGAGATGTGAGAGTGAGAAAGATGGGGTGTGTAGAATTCCTACCACCCAAGGTCTGAGTCTGCTTGGATGATTGGAGACTTGCCCATGACCTTCATCAGTATAGTGAATACAGGAGAAAGACCAGGATTATAGAGACAGAGCACAAATTTGGTTTTGAGGTTGTGCTTGTTCATTATGCAACAGATACTCAGTACCTACTATTTGTAGGCTCTAGGCTGGCAGCCTTTCTCAACCAGACTTCTGCAAAAGAATTAAGCCCTCATGCCCCAAGGCATTTAACAAATGTAAAGAATTAACTTATTTTCTGTGTATCTAGAATGGTGTTAAACGTGTCGTTGTTCTGTGGTTCTGGTGAAGAATCCAGGATACAGTGGTGAATAGGACAGACAAGGTGCATACCCTAATGGACCTGAGAGGCAATTGACACTGTAATAATCGACAGATTATTATAGACTGTGATAAGTGCTAAGGAGGACATAGAGTGGCTCTGTCTTGGGTAGGGTGATCAGGGAGGGCCTCCAGGAAGATAAGGTGAGACCTGAGGAAGAGAAGGAACCAGTGTGGAGGAGCTGAGGGAAAAGAGTTCTAGGGAGAGGAAATAGCACACATAAATGTACAAGGTAGGCACAAGCAGGACATATTTGAAGCAAGGAGAAGAAGCTGCAAACTGACATTAAATATAGTGAGAGAGGCTGTCAGTTCACTGAGGGCCTTGCAGGTTTCAAGCTAAGTGCCCTGGAAGGCCTTAAAAATATTTTCCGCAAGGTATTAACATGATGTAATTTACTTTTTAAAATATCAGGTTTTTGGTAATTTTGTATTTTAAAATAATTTCTGACTTACAGAAAAGGCGCAAGATTCACTCATTGTTAACATTTGCTTTATTGCTTTGTTCTCTAACTCTCATTGTTTTTCTGAACTGAGAGTAAGTTATAGATATTATGGCCCTTTACCCCCAAATTCTTCAGTGTTTATTCCCTAAGAATAAAGCTATTCCCTTACATAGCCACGGTACAGTGATTGTAATTAGGAAATTAATGGCAGTATAATACTATTATCTATTCTGTAAACCTTGTTTATATTTCTTCTTAATAATGTCCTTTACAGAAAATAATCAGACCCATGGTTCAGTCTGTGAATTCATGTTAAATAGAGTTGTCATGTCTCTTTAGTCTCCTTTAATCTGAAACAGTTGCTTAACCTACTTTGTTTTTCATGATCTTGATATCTTGGAAATATGTACTCTAATTGTTTTGTAGAATATCTCTCCGTTTGAGTTTGTCTTATGCTTCCTCATGATTCTATTCAGATTGTACATTTGGAGCAGGAATACCACAGGTGTGACATGGGGCGCTCCTTAGTGCATCCTGTCAGGAGGTGCAGAATGTCTATTTGTCTCGTGACAGTGATGCCAACCTTGAACATTTGGTTAAGGTGCTGTCTGGCAGGTTTCTTTACTGCAGAACTGCTATTTTTCCCTTTGTAATTAATAAGTATTTTGTGGGGAGATTCACTGAGACTATGTATATATTTAAAACTTCGCTCCATCAGTTTTAGTATTCACTGATGATTTTCACCTGAATCAGTTATTACTATGATGTTTATCACATAGCCAGTCACTGACTTCCACATTCTTTCAACATTTGTTTGTTGGCATTCTATTATAAGGAAGAGCTTTTCTTTCTTCACAACTTATTTATCATTCATTTATTCCTATCAGTATAGGTTCAGGAAATTGTATTTTTCAAATACACTACAACCTATTGTTTTCATGGAAGCTCAGATTGTTCCATATCTGCCAATGGGAGACCCTTCAAGCTGACTCCTGAGTCCTCAATCCATCCCCTCATTGTTTAACCACTTCCTGATGCTACCACTTGCTGGTAAATCATCTCAACTTTCCAGCCTTATATTCCTTAATCTTTAAATTGAGGGGACCAGATTAGATTATTTCCAAGGCTCCTCCCAGTTTTGAAATTGCCTTCCTACTTCATACTTGTCTTCTGTCTGCCCCTTACCAATGCCTATTGCTAAAGCCACTGGGACTGGTAGAACAAAGGTTGGAAAACCAATAGGAATATTTGGACCCTGCCTTATAACATAAGGAAGTGAAGGGAGGACAACCTGTTTCTTGTATACCTCTATCCCCGCTCAGGTCCTGAGAACCAAGGTTATTATCAGGGAAGCCCAACTCAGCCTGCACAGTCCCCTTTGCTGGAAATCTGTATTTGGGACAGATTCACTATCAGAACAGATCTCCCTCTTTTTGTCTGTCTGGATTACATGATGGTGTCATCATTTCTTTGTCTTTCATACACTGTAGTTGTTGTTCTCTTTCTCTCTCTCCAAAGAAGTCATTCCCTAAACTTCCTGTGTCTAGAGGCAATAAAAAGGTGATTCCCAAAAGAAGTACAAACAGCCAGCTAACACATGAAGACATTCAGCCTCATCAGTTTGGGGGAAAAATGTGGACTAAATCCAGGAGAAATGGGCTAACTGACAAATTGACAAACTAAAACCAAAACAAAACTTCCACAATTTGTACGCAGTTCAACATAAGGGGCATTTCTGCTCACATATGATGTGTTGAAAGTATGAACTGGTGCAACCTCTTGGAGAGGTACTTCAGCAATAGCTACCCACAGCCTCAGAATTTTGCATATCCTTTACACAGCGATCCCATTTGTAGGAATTTATTTTGTGGGAATGTTTATGGGTATGTGCAAAGCTATCCATACAGGATATTCAATGAGTAAAAAATTTGCAGACACCTAAATGCCCAATAAAGAGTGGATTGAGTAATGCGGTTGTGATATAATCATGTAATAAAATATGGTAGAGCCATTCAAAGTTATATCATAGAAGATGACATGAGAAGTTATTCATAAATTGTTAAAACAGCAGACTGTAAACCTGCAAGTAGCTTATCAACCTATTTTTGAAAAAGAAAAAATAGCCAGGCACAGTGGCTCACGCCTGTAATCCCAGCACTTTGGGAGGCAGAGGCAGGCAGATCTCAAGGTCAGGAGATCGACACCATTCTGGCTAACAAGGTGAAACCCCGTCTCTACTAAAAATACAAAAATTAGCTGGGCATGGTGGGGGGTGCCTATAGTCCCAGCTACT
>NC_045439.1:129357788-129461756 GCF_002776525.5 Piliocolobus tephrosceles
CCTAGATATCTCTAGAGGGTAAACTCACAGGTGATTTTTAGTTTTTATCTTTTTGCTCATCTGTATTTTGACAATGAGCATACATTATTTTTGTAGTAAGAAACAAGTTACTATAGAAAAAAAATGCCACAGTCCACCTTCTTTCAGCACTTTATGGTGAGCATGTATTCCTTAGCTTCCTTCTGCTAGGTCACAAAAGTGACTCTCCTTTGGCCAACTGTCTGGCTGTGTATTTTTGTCAAGAAAAATGTTGTTTTAGGGTGAAGGTATTTCCAATGCATGTAGGAATTGTGTGGAAATGCAAGTCCTTTGAGCTTTGACATTGTTGGGGGTGCATCCTAGGGGCATCCTGGGTCTTCTCCACTACTTCGTCCTTGTTCTTACCTTTCTTCCTCTGCTTTGACCCCTTCAGCTTGCTTTCTTCAGCCATCTCTCTTGCTGTTCTGACTATCTGCTGCTGCATAACACCCCAACAACTTAATGTCTTAAAACAAAAACAGCGATTCATTTTTCTCATGAGCTTGCAGTTTTTGCAGAGCTCAGTGGGGTTTGCTCAGCTTTGTTTCACACAGCATCAGCTGGTCTTGAAAGGTCTGGAGAATCTGGTGCCAAAATGGTTCGCTCAAACTATCAGTGCCTTTCTATGTGGGTCTTCTCTCCATGGGGCCATGTTGGCTTCCTCACAGCACTGTGGTTGGGTTCTGTATTAGTTTGTGGTGCTGACATAATAAAATTCCACACATGCTGTGGCTTAAAGAACAGAGTTTATTTCCTCACAGGAGGCTGGAAGTCCAAGATCAAGGTGTGAGCAGGGCTTGATTTCATTCTAAAGCCTCTCTCCTTAGTTTGTAGATGAATGCCCTCTTGCTGTGTTCTCACATGGTCATTTCTCCATGTGCATGCCCATCCCTGGTGTCTTTTCCTCTTCATATATGAGGATACCAGCTGTATTGGACTAGGGTCCGCCCTAACACCTCCTTTGAACTTAAATCACCTCTTTAAAGACCTCATTTCCAAAAACAGTTAAATTATAAGGTGCTGGGGGTTGGGACTTAAATACATAAATTCAGGGAGGTTGGGGAGGGGACACAGTTCAGCCCATAACAGGTTTCAAGTGTGAGTACCCAAGAAGAGACAGAAAGCGAAGCCACCAGTTCCTTTAGACTGTGGTCTGAAAATTGGTCCTGCATCATTTCCTCCAGGTTCTATTGGCCAAACAGTCATAAAGCCCAGATTCACAGGGAATGGGACATAGACCCCCATCTCTGGATGGAAGGAGTATCAAAGAATTTTGGAGCTGAGGGTTTTTGCTTTTTTGTTTGTTTGTTTTGAGATGGAGTCTCACTGTGTTGCCCAGGCTGGAGTGCAGTGGTGCGATCTCAGCTCACTGCAAGCTCCGCCTCCCAGGTTCACACTATTCTTCTGCCTCAGCCTCCCAAGTAGCTGGGACAACAGACGCCTGCCACCACGCCTGGCTAATTTGTTGTATTTTTAGTACAGACTAAAAATACAGGGTTTCACCATGTTAGCCAGGATGGTCTCAATCTCTTGACCTCGTGATCCACCCACCTCAGCCTCCCAAAGTGCTGGGATTACAGGTTTGAGCCACCGCTCCCAGCCTGGAACTGTGTTTTAAAACTACCAGCTTTGCTTTGAGGATATGGCTGCTCTGAGATCACCTGGAGCTGGGAATCTAGTTTTCTGTTCTTTTTGTCCTAGCCCTGAATGAAAATGTGCTTCTTGCTGCTTTAATCAAGTCTGTAAGTCCTGCTGATCTCATTTGCTATACTAGTATAGACGGCTAAGGAGAGTTTTGAATTGAGAGCTAAAGTATAGTATTTGACAGCCTGGACAACATGGCAAAACCCTATCTCTACCAAAAATACAAAAAACTAGCCAGGTGTGGTGGTGCACACCTGTGGTCCCAGCTGCTCAGGAGGCTGAGGTGGGAGGGTTGCTCGAGCCCACCCTGGAGGTCGAGGCTATAGTGAGCCAAGATTGTGCCACTGTACTCCAGCCTGGGTGACAGAGTGAGACCCTGTCTCTCTCTCTCTCTCTCTCTCTCTCTGTCTCTCTCTCTCTCTTACACACACACACACACACACAAAGTATAGTATTTGCAAACACTACCATTTGCCCCTGTTGTGCCTGCATATGGAATAGCTGTTCATTGGTGGACAGCTGGGAAACCTAGAGAATGACTAGATGTCTGCTCTACTTTTTCTATTTTTTTAATTCTATTTCTTTTTTTCACCTTTAAATATGCTATAAATTGTACTTCTTATGTTTATTGTCTATTTCATCTTACCAGCTGTACACTCTACCACCCCAAATAGATCTTTGTCTGTTTTGTTCTCTGATACATCTCAAGTGTTTCAAACAATGTTTTGCACATAGTAGTCATTCAGTATTTATCAAAGGGATATAAAAGCACATTGATTTTGTGTTTTGTGACTCTTAAGTTTTAAGTTGTATAACTGGTAAGCCTGTTTTCTCTTCCTAACAGTACAAACAGGCCGTCCACGAGCTTGTGCGTTGCGTAGCACTGACAAGAATTTGCTATGGAGACTCACATTGGAAACTAGCAGAGGCACATGTTAATCTGGCTCAAGGCTACCTCCAGCTGAAAGGTAAGCTTGCCTTAGACCGAGGGTGATCAATTGGTTGATTTCTGCTGTTCTCCCCAAAATTTGATTCATACTTAATTCAAAGGATTGGGTTTTTTAATATTCTCCTTTCTAAATACCAAAAAGCCATTTCCTTTTAGAAAGAGTTGATAAAGTATATAACATGTAAACATTCAAAGAGGAAAAAGGGAAAAAGTATTGTAACTTTTTTTTTTTTTTTATGATTTCAAAAGTAAGGTTCTTAGGAGAAAATTAATCTACAAAGAAGACTTTGTAGGAAAAAACCCAAGGTATGGAATAGGGGCCCAGAATGGGATTCATTCACACTTTTATTGGAGAATCTCTTGACTGTAAATAACCAAAAAATTTAAAAAGACTAACCCAAATTGGCATAAACAAAAGTTTTTGGCTCATACAACTGAAAAATTCAAGGGAAAAACTTGCTTTAGATTTAGCCATATCCAGTGTTCCAACAATGTGACCAGGATTCAGTTTGTCTCTCTCCCACTGCTTGGCTCTGTTTTTCTTGGTATTTGCTCCATTCTTAGCCAGGCTTTGCCCACATAGTGGCAGCAAGACTTCCTGCAACTTCAGGCTTCCCTTATAAGCATTCCCAGGAGTAAAATAATGTCCCTCTACCAAAATCCCAGAATATAGGAAGGGTTCTAATTGAAACAACTTGGGTTGTATACCAAAGGCAAGGAGTAGTCTAATTGGCTAAACCTTCCTTTTGGCTTCATTGGATCCTGAAGGAGAAGCAGGCCTTCGCCAAATCACATGGATTGGATGTGCAGGAGCCAGGCATCCCAAAAGGGAAACGGGAGACTGGGTGCAGGGAAGACAAAAACAATAGACACCCAGGATGTGTTCATGGCTTCTACTTACTGACTGTGCAGCCTAAGACAAGATGGACAAGAGCATCTCTCTGCTCAGCTTCTTCAGCTGAAAAGTGATAATGATGATGATGGTGATGCTAACTTTCCAGGGTTGGCCCAGTGAATAAAGAAAACAATAGAAGTGTGGAAAACACCAAATGCCAAGCATATTCTATACCAAGCATATTCATTATTGCCACCCAATCAATTTGGCCAAATCTGATTATAGACTTGTCCTACCTTAAATTAGATCAAAGGCTCTTAGGGACTTTGGAGATTATCTAGTTTAAACTCTGCCCTCCCACCCCGTTTTGTAGATTCAGGGAAAACAATGAGTCTGAGTTAGAACAGCTTACCCCATCCCACACTGTTAATACGTAGCTGGTCTGAGACTCAGACCTAGGATTTCAATGCCAGTTTGTCCTGCCATCTGGGGTTTCAGCTGATGCTTTTCTTATACAGCCTGCTGCCTCTCTGGGTGATAGTCCTTCTCAATTTGAAGTAAAAGTAGTATCTACCCTTTATTAAAGTCTCATTTGGTGCCAGGCATCATGTTACTTTCCATGCATAACCTTGTTCAGTTCTCACCACAGTCCTCAGAGGTGGGTATTTTTAATATCCCTGTTTACAGCTGAGAAAGCTGAGGCCAGCATTTTATAATAAGTAGTAGAGCAGGGGATCCATTCTGGGCAGTCTGACTTCAGAGCCAATGTTCTTGAACTTCACCCTATGCTGCCTCCAGTAAATTGAGTTCAGTTCCTTCAGGGACTTGACACAGTTGAAAATACAGTCCACCATGCTTTGTGTAACATCACAAGCACAGGTGGCACTAATACATGTCTGTGCTTTTTAAAAATATGTAATAAGATAATATCGTGTAAGAATTCCCACATGAAAAGCATACCCTTGACTTTCTCCATTAGAAAATATATTCTTCCTGTTTTATAGACATAGGAACAGAATTAACTTCATATTTTGACAGGTTTTTTTAGAGATATGAGATACAATTTTGTGTAACTAAGAACATAAGATGGGGGCTGTGTGTATGTGAGTGGAAGTGGGTGTCAGTGTAAGGGAGGAGGATAGGAATACAGGGAAGTGCAAAGCCCTGAAGCCTTGCTGGCTTCAGTCCTCCCTTCCCACAGATTAACAAGCCCATGGGGGAACACTGGAACACACTGAGGAATTTGTTCTTAGTAGTAATTTTTTTTTTTTGTTTTACTCCATTTTGTTTCATATTAGTCTCTTACCACATAGGAATACGAAATTGTCACACATTAATCTGTTACCTCACTGGAATTGTGTTTGTAAGTTTTTGTAGATATCAGATATGTATTATGTTAAAAAATAACTCTCTGACATTATGATTATAGGTGAGTGAGCTGAAGATTCAGAATTTTTAGTATTTCATTACGATTGCAGTTACACAGCCAGGATTAAAATTCATGAATATTTTATTTCCTGCCCAGAATGCTATAGTTCTTGTATTCAATTTGTTTCTTAAAATTATATGTAACATATTTTACTTCTGATATTGGTGAGGTTTCAAAGTTGTTCAATTCCAGCTCATTCTGTATATTTCTAAAAAGGCCATTTGGGGGAAAATTTATCTTGAGTACTTGGTATAAAACACTTGTATAGTTGTTACAGTCACGACAGTGTTTCATGCTGTCCAGATACATCTCCATGTGCCATTTGACAATATGTGAAGGAGACCTTGTTAGATTCCCAGACCGTAGAGAACTGTATTCCTGTCCAGTTGAGATGAAAGAGAAACTGAGACCTCTTTTTCTTTGTCCACAGGACTGTCACTGCAAGCGAAACAACATGCAGAAAAAGCCAAACAAATCCTCGCCAACTCCATTGTGCCTCCCTATAACGAGAATACAGATGTTTTCAAGTTTTCCATTGAGCTTTTCCATACCATGGGCAGAGCTTTACTCTCCCTTCAAAAGTATCCTTTTGCCTCTAACTTTTACAAATAGAAATACTATTCATATAATACTTATATGCCAAGTAAAAAGCTGATGCTGATGGATGACTTAGGAAGTGTGATTGGAAGTATGGGAACCAAGGAAGTTCAGGACATGGGGTGTAGAATCTAGAACCAAGTGGAAAGTTTCCTGAACACAATTTAGATTTAAGGAAGCTTCAGAGAATTTGACAAAAGCAGAGAGACTTTCAAAGGAGCTGCTACAGTGTGAAAGGATTATAAAGGAAGAATGGATAGAAATTGAAGCACGGATCAGATTATCATTTGCACAGTAAGTTTCAAGTTTAGGATTTTGCTTACATGATGGCTGGAGGCTCTTTGCCAGTAGAATCTGTCTCAGGTAGGAGGAGCATCTCCATGAGGCTGCGGCTGTGGCTTCTCCGGAGGTCACTGCATAAAAGTAAAAGAGGAGCACAGTCATGTCAGGGCAGCCCTAACCAAGGCATCCATCAGTGACACTTTTCACTCTCTATGGAGTGCCCTCATATCCACCCCGGGTCCCAGAGTTCTGATCATTATTCTCTTGACTTTCTTTTTACCTGCTCTTCCTCCTCACCCCCAGCCCCTACACCCTTCTCTTCCTCCCTCCGTTCCTTTTTTCCCTGCCATGCTCTGGTCTAAAATGCTTCAACAGGTTGATTTTATGATGAAAACCTGAAAGGAGAAAGATCTTAAACATATCTGAATCCATGATAATGAAAGGATTGTTCTTTGTTCCTCACCTTACTCCATACTCACCAAGTAAACTCAGCTGGAAGAGATATGAAGAGAAGGTTCTGTGTAGTTAGTACTTTTATCTCTCTCCAAAGGGCAACCTAAGCCAATTCCTCAGAGTATTGAGGTGACTGAGTTTGCCCGCACTCTGGAAAGATGGACTTGTGCAGAGGAAAAGATGGAGAAAGGTCTGTGTTGGAAGAGGCAGAGAATCCCAGAAAATCCCAGTTGACTTACATGGCTTCCCTCAGCCAAAGCTGGAAGAATTCAGTTTACCTTCCTAACTAGATTGTATGTGTAGGTTGAGTCCCAAGACAACTCAGAGAACCCATGGAATCATTTTAAGAAAATTGCTAGGGGCCGGGCGCGGTGGCTCAAGCCTGTAATCCCAGCACTTTGGGAGGCCGAGACGGGCGGATAACGAGGTCAGGAGATCGAGACCATCTAGGCTAACACGGTGAAACCCCGTCTCTACTAAAAATACAAAATCTAGCCGGGCGAGGTGGCGGCACCTGTAGTCGCAGCTACTCGGGAGGCTGAGGCAGGAGAAAGGCGTAAACCCGGGAGGCGGAGCTTGCAGTGAGCTGAGATCCGGCCACTGCACTCCAGACAGAGCGAGACTCCGCCTCAAAAAAAAAAAGAAAATTGCTAGGAAGGGGCCCCAGGAGAACACACCTAATGCTTCCATGTGAATGGAAAGTGGGAAGAACCAACTTTGACTCATGCAGTTAAAGATATTTCTTTTGTAATCACAATTCCCCTTGTTCTTTTGTTTTTCTTGGGTGGTTTTTGAACTGCAAGTGCAGAGCTCATTCGTCTGTGCAAATTCTCTGGTATGGATTTTTAAATTAATTTTTTCCCTTCATTTCTGATTTTTTCTCTCATTCTCCTATACACACATCATAGATAAATACTTTAATGATGGCTTATGTTTTTGATTATGTATCTCTGAGTAACAAATAGTATTGTTTTACATATTTATGTGTTTAAAATTGGTATAAATTTGGCTGGGCACAGTGGCTCACACCTGTAACCCCAGCACTTTGGGAGGCTAAGGCAGGTGGATCACAAGGTCAGGAGTTCAAGACCAGCCTTGCCAACATGGTGAAACCCCATCTCTACTTAAAAATACAAAAATTAGCCGAGCATGGTGGCGCATGCCTGTAATCCTAGCTACTCAGGAGGCTGAGGCAGGAGAAATTGCTTGAACCCAGGAGGCAGAGGTTGCAATGAGCTGAGACCGCACCACTGCACTCCAGCCTGGGCGACAGAGTAAGACTCTGTCTCAAACAAAAAAAAAAAGAAAGAAAGAAAAAAAGAAAATTCCTATAAATTTGTAGCATATATGTCATTCTGCTTGTTACTGTTTTTCACTCAACACGTTTTGGTTGTTGCCTGGATTTTAGTTCATTGCTTCTGGTTCCTATATAATTCTCCATAAAACACATTTGTTGCATTTTGTTTGTCCATCCTCCTAACAATAGACATTCAGCTTGTCCCCAGCTCTCTGCTGCCACAGCAGTGCTGCCATGACCATCCTTACACAGCTTCACTTATGTGGCTAAGCAACACTTTTTCTGAGGTTTATATCCCAGGGGTGGTATTGCTTTTCTGAGGTTTATATTCCAGGGGTGGTACTGAGTACAAACAAACTTTAAGTGCACCAAGCACCAACCAACCATGACACCCACCTGCATTTGCATTCCTACTTGCAGAGCGGGTGGGTTCCTAGCACACCCCTGGCAATATTTGACATTGTTGATCTTTGCCAACCTGGTGCATATAATGTGCTATCTAATTATTTAAGTTCTATTTACATTTCTCCTATTAGTGAGTTTGAATACTTTTCATATACGTCTTAGCCACTTGGGATTCTCCTTCTATGAGTAGCCTGTTACTATTCCTTCTCATTTTTATTTTAGAGTTTCCTGTACCTTTCCTATTGATAATCAGGGTTTTCTTGTATATTATAAATATTAATGATATAAATATTTTCTTATATCTATTGCCCACTTATTAATTTTGTCTATGGTATTGTTCATGGCTTAGAAATTATTAATTTTGCTTCACTCAAATCCATTCATTTTCACCTTATGATTTATGCTTTGGGAGTCTGGTTAGAAAGTCTTTTCCAGCTAAATATCAAAAATATTCTGTAGGCCGGGCGCAGTGGCTCACGCCTATAATCCCAGCACTCTGGGAGGCCGAGGTGGGCGGATCACGAGGTCAGGAGATCGAGACCATCCTGGCTAACGCAGTGAAACCCCGTCTCTACTAAAAAATACAAAAAATTAGCTGGGCATGGTGGCGGGCGCCTGTAGTCCCAGCTGATCGGGAGGCTGAGGCAGGAGAATGGCGTGAACCCAGGAGGCAGAGGTTGCAGTGAGCCAAGATCGTGCCACTGCACTCCAGCCTGGGCGACGGAACAAGACTCCGCCTCAAAAAAAAAAAAAAATTATCTAAAATTTCCTTCCAAGACCTACTTTAACTCTACTCCGTATATTTTATCATGAAGCGTTAGCACTGTCATAACTTCTTAGTATTTCATAACTCCATTTATAAATTATTCTTTAGTCCAAGGATTATTCAAATGATGTGCGTTTTGGTTTGTAGTTATGAGAGTTTTCAAGATATCTTGATGTTACTGATTTTTAATTGTATTGCATTGTTATATATATCCTGAAGCTATTTTGGTGGAGTGAGAGGAGGAGAGTTTAACAGCCTTATATCTTCTTAACCTATCACTTTATTGGTTAGTTGACCTTGTCCTTTTTTGTCCCCTACATCTATTCTGTCTGATATTATATCCTAGCTCTCTTTTGGTATATATTTTCCTACAATACCTTTTAAAAAATATTTATTTGTGTTTAAATTTCCTTTTCTCCTACCAATTTTATGTCCTTTTCTTTTTCCTTACTTGCTTTCTTTTAGATTAATTAAATATTTCTGTCATTCCATTTTATACCCATTAATTTGCAAGTTATACATTCTTTTCTCTTGTTTTTTCTTTTCTTTCTACTTCTTTTCTTTGTTGTATACAGGGTCTCACTCTGTTGCTCAGACTAGAGTCTAGTGATGGGTTCATGGCTCACAGCAGCTTCAACCTCCCTGGGCTCAAGCAATCCTCTTATCTCAGCCTCCTGAGTAGCTTGGACTCCAGGTGTGTGCCACCACACCCAGCTAACTTTTTGTATTTTTTGTAGAGATGAGATTTCGCTATGTTGCCCAGTCTGGTCTTGAACTCCTGTATTCAAGCAGTCCACCTACCTTGGCCTCCCAAAATGCTGGGATTACAGGTATGAGCCACCATGCCTGGCCTTGTTATTTTCTTTTTATTCTAGTAGTTACTATGGAGTTTGTCATTTATATCCCTGATTTATTAGAATCTAATTGTAAATTAATCATTTAACCACTTCCTGAACAATGCAAGGACCTTTGAACATGCCAGCACTCTTTATCCTCTCTGCTTGGTTCTGTGTTGTCCTGTATATAAATCACCGTGTATCTTATACTGCAGACAATATGTGTAATACATATAACTGACAAAGGGCTTGTATTTGAAATCTATAAAGAACCCTTATATATCAGTTAAACAAACACACATAACTGGATAGAAAGATGGGCAGGAGGCCAGGCACAGTGGCTCATGCCTGTAATCCCAGCACTTTGGGAGGCCAAGGCGGGTGGATCACCTGAGGTCAGGAGTTCAAGACCAGCCTGGCCAACATGGTGAGACCTTGTCTCTACTAAAAATACGAAAATTAGCTGGGTGTGGTGGCGGGTGCCTGTAATCCCAGCTACTTGGGAGGCTGAGGCAGAAGAATTGCTTGAACCCGGGAGGCGGAGGTTGTGGTGAGCCAAGATCACGCCATTGCACTCCAACCTGGGCAACAAGAGCAAAACTCCATCTCAAAAAGAAAGAAAAGAAAGAAAAAGAAAGATGGGCAGGAAACTTTTCCCAAAAACAGAACACCCACATAGCAAATAAACCTATCAAAAGGTGTTCCACCTCATCAGTCATCAGAAAATGAAAACTAGAATCATAAGATATGGCAGGGTGTGGTGGCTCATACCTGTAATCCCAGCCCTTTGAGATGCTGAAGCAGAAGAATAGCTTGAGCCCTGGAACTCAAGACCAGCCTGGGCAAGATGGGGAGACCCCCATCTCTACAAAAATATTTTTTGAATTATCCAAGTGTGGTGGTGCTCACCTATAGTCCTAGCTACTCAGGAGACTGAGGTGGGAGGATCTCTTGAGCTCAGGAATTTGAGTTTGCAGTGAGCTATGCAACACCACTGCACTCCAGCCTGGATGACAAAGCAAGACTCTGTCTCTTTAAATAAATAAATAAATAAAATCATAAGATACTGTTACATTCCCACTAGATTGGCTAAAAAAAAATTTTTAAGACTAATACCAAATATTTGGAAGGATGTGGTTCTCTGATATGCTCTCTCATATACCATTGTTTCAAATACATTTGGTGTAACTACTTTAGAAAACTATTTGGCATCGTCTCCTAAATTTGAACATTTGCATACCCTTTGATCCAGTAGTATCACTACTAAATTATATGCCCAACAGAAATGCATGCATGTTTTCACCAAAAGACATAGCCGAGAATGTTCAAAGCTACGTTATTTGTAATAGCCAAGAGTTGGAAACAGCCTAAATGTTCACCAAAAGTAAAACAGAAAAAATGTGATCTGTTAATATAAATAAAATGATTAAAACTACTCCTAAGCTTAACAGCTTGAATGGCTCTCACAAACAATGTTTAGTGAAAGAAGCCAGATGCAAAAGAATCATACTGTATAATTCCATTTATATAACTGGAGGAGGAAGAAGGTCGTTAGTGACTGGGAGGGCTTTACCAGTCCAGAATCCCTTCTTGCCAAAAGTTAGGTATTCTGTCTTATAAGATAGGAAATACACAATTCAGAGATCCTCTGGCACCTCCTCTGAGTGCTTTCCAAATTAGCAGTACCAAGCCTTGCCAGCAGATGGCGGGCTCTGTACACATCTGGGCTGAATAGCCAACAAGAATTTAAGTTAATCTTTCAGACTGTTCTACAAAGTTACTTTTGTGTTTAGCCAAGTTGTTTCAAACTTTGCTACTTCTTTTCATCCTAATTCTTCACCCTGATATAATCACCAGAATGTGCATGTTTAAAGTGTATAATTTTCATTCAATTACTTTGCTTTGTTTCCTTATTGAAATGTATTTTGTCCAAATTGATCTGTTTTAGAAATTAATGTGGTGTTTTGGGTCTATGCACTTCTGTAGTTACACTTGAACCATGAGTGCCTTTTCTTTTGCCAGGTCTTGGAAGTGAGGCCAAGATAAGTTCACAGGCAACGCTCATAGGATTTATGTCCCTGTTTTTTTTTTTTTTTTTTTTTTTTTTTTTTTTTGGAGATAGGGTCTTAACTCTGTTGCTCTGGCTGGAGTGCAGTTTCACAGTGACGGCTCACAGCAGCCTTGACCTCCTGGGCTCAAGCAATCCTCCCCTCTCAGCCTCTTGAGGAGCTGGGACTACAGGCACGTGCCACTGCACCCAGCTAATTTTATTTTTTTGTAGAGACAGGGTCTCACTACTATATTGCCCAGGCTGGGCTCAAGCGATCCTCCCGTCTCGGCCTCCCAAAGTGTTAGAAGTACAGGTGTGAGCCACTGCACTCAGTCCTATGTCCCTCTTAAAAGGATATCTTTTAGTGTATCCTCTTCCTCCTCCTGCCTGTCCTTTTATGGTGCCCGTCGCAACAGCCCAGTGCCTTTCTCCTTGGGCTGACAGATAAGTGCTGTGCTGCAGGGTGAGTCATGCTCCATGCCTCCCATCCCTGACTATGGCCTGAAACTTCTCCCCTTCTTCCTCTCCTCTGTTTCAATGCTACTTCATACATTAATGGTTTAACTTTGGAGAGTGAATCCAAATCATGTATTCCTGTGTGCACAGTTATATGTCTTTAAATCTGGTAAAGAAAGTCACTTGCAAAAATGGGCAAATTTATCCCCAGTGTCGAGAATTATTTTCTATCCTGGTTACTGATAGAAGCCCAGAGAGAAATAGTTGACTTTGTATATACAGGCATACGCCGTTGCACATGCATGCACAGACACACACACACAGCCCTCTTTATCTTTCTGTGCACCATGATGATGATGATCTGTTGAGACTATTGCTCCAGAACATGTGATTTTCCCCCAGCTCTCTCTGACTGCTTGACATGTCCTTGAAGTCTCCCACAGCTTGTCCAGCGAACACTTTGCCTGGCATGACTGTGCTGAACTAACTCAGGAATGAGTAAACACTTTTATTTCCTCAGACCATCAACAAGACACCTCCCAGGTATTTCTAAGCAGTGTGCCATGGTGTCATTAACAATGTAGGCTTTGGGCCTGGTATCCCAACACTGGGAGGCTGAGATGGGAGGATCGCTTGAGGCCAGGAGTTTGAGACCAGCCTGGTCAACATAGTGAGACCCCATCTCTATTTAAAAAAAAAAAAAAAAAATGTAGTACTTGGAGTCAGAAGCCCTGGGTTCAAATCAGTGTTCGCTCAAACTTCCCAGCTGTAGAACTTGGGCAGATCTCGTGCTTCCCGGGAGCCTCACTCTCCTCTCCTGTTGAAGTGGGAATAATAAGACCTCCAGGGGTTGCTGTGACAATTAAAAAGATTTTACTTTAAAGCATCTAGGTGCATGGGAGACCCTCAGAAACAAACAAGCAAGCAAGAAAAGGGCAACTATAATTATCATTACGATCTAATTGAACATTTTCCTTTCTGCTGTTTCATCTCAGAGGTGATTTTAAATCTAGTACTTATATCACATATCAAGGTTTTGTACTTCAAGATTGCCCTTGGTGTGCAATTTTTTTCTGCATTTTTTCCCTATACCCTGGGAAGGCTACATTTTGTTTTCTTTGCTCTCCTGAATCATCTAAGCTAAAATCAGATAAATACATACTTAACTTCTTTTTTTTTTTTGAGACAGTCTCTATCACCCAGGCTGGAGTGCAGTGGCATGATCTTGGCTCACTGCAACCTCCACCTCCCAGGTTCAAGCAATTCTCCTGCCTCAGCCTGGGATTATAGGCTGGGATTATAGATGTGTGCCACCATGCCCAGGTAATTTTTGTATTTTTAGTAGAGACAGGGTTTCACCATGTTGACCAGGCTGGTCTCAAACTCCTGACCCCAAGTGATCCACCTGCTTCGGCCTCCCAAAGTGCTGGGGTTACAGGCATGAGCCACTGCACCCAACCTGTATATGCTTATTTCCTTAAGCTTGATTTTGTTTCTTTGTCTTGCTCTCTCTTGATTCATTGAAGTCATGAGATTTGAAAAGTGATTCTAACACAAGTTTTCCAAAGGGAAAGGGGATGGGGAAGGTTTCTCCCTTAACTCGTACTTCCTGGGAAGGAGGAGAAGATAATGGAGAAGTGATGTGGCAAGGGGAGCAGAGTACGTATCTACCTGCCATCACCTTGTTAAGATGATGGGGTTCTACTTACTTCCATAAGCTGCTCCAGAAATGCTTCCCAGTGGAATTTTTGATACTTCAGTAATAACCTTTGCTTTTAGATCCTATAGTCATCCCCAAATTGGTCCAGTCAGAAATTTCAACATCTAACTTTTGCTTTCTGGACTCAGCGTTTAAAAAAATTTTTTTTTAGTTGTTACCATCACCTGAGGTTCCTTGATGTCTGAGTTGCATTTTCTCTGCTTCTGTCTTTTGGGCATAAAGGCTCTAACAAATGCTCATATGTTCAAAGTCCTGCTCCCTTGCTTGCTCCCTGCTCTTCTCCAGCAGACATGTTTCTCCTGTCAGCTCCTCCTATGGTACACTATGTGCCTAGAACACTTTTTGATTACCTAACAAGGAAGGAAATTGCTTGTTTTCTCTGGCACTCTTCCTAATCCTATATTTCTGTGATTGAAGAGATGCTCTTAACTTACACAAGTCTGATTTTTTTTTTTTAATTTTTTTTTCAATGTAGGGAAGCCAAAGAAAAACCACATGGCACAGGTTACTTTCATATACTTTATCTGCTTTCTATTTCTTGAATCTCCTAAAGCTTTAATGTTTTAGAGCACTGCATTTCTGTCTTTCCCTTTCTGATATTATACCCTTATAATGTACATTTTCCTAAACATATAAGAATAATGATTTAAATAATAATGTTTTAAAATAACATGTCATTAGTGTTAATATGTAACATAAATATATAATCATGTATCTCTAAATACACAGTATATAGTAATATATATCAAATAATAGGCTGGGCACAGTGACTTACACCTGTAATCCAAGAATTTTGGGAGGCCAAGACAGGCGGATCATTTGAGCCCAGGAGTTCAAGACAGCTTGGGTAATATGGCAAAACTCTGTCTCAAATTAATACAACTAATACAAAATTACTAATACAAAAAATTAGCCAGGCATGGCAGCATGCACTTGTAGTCCCAGCTATTCTGGAGGCTGAGGCGGGAGGACCGCCTGAGACCAGGAGGCAGAGGTTGCAGTGAGCAAAGATCATGCCACTGGACTCCAACCTGGGTGACAGAGTGAGACCCCTTCTCAAAAATATAATCATAGGTCGGGCGCGGTGGCTCACGCCTGTAATCCCAGCACTTTGGGAGGCCAAGGCGGGCAGATCACGAGGTCAGGAGATTGAGACCATCGTGGCTAACACGGTGAAACCCCGTCTCTACTGAAAATACAAAAAAATTAGCTGGACGTGGTGGCGGGCGTCTGTAGTCCCAGCTACTCGGGAGGCTGAGGCAGGAGAATGGCGTGAGCCCGGGAGGCAGAGGTTGCAGTGAGCTGAGATCACGCCACTGCAATCCAGCCTGCGTGACAGAATGAGACTCCATCTCAAAAAAATATATATAGATATATAAAATAATGAAGATATTTTTAAAAACCACACCAGCTACCAATTATTGACCACCTTCTGTCAGGCTTTTGCTAAGTGCTTTATACATGTCATCTCCTTTCATCCTTAGTCCTCTCTATGTAGTGGATACCGTTAGTATTCCCATGTTCAAATGTAACATCTAAGGCTGAGAGAAGTGAGGTCACTTACAGGGTCACACAGGTGGGAAGTGATGAAGCTGGAAAGTGGCCCAGCAGAGCCCTGCCTATTCAATGCTAGTGTCCAAGTTCCTAACCATGGCACAGATTACATTTACTGATGTAGACTGGAAACCCCACAATGCATTCAGCAGAGCAAAGCCTTTATCTGTATTATATCAGGTGATAAAAAGAGGCCCAGATGTAACTGTTTTCTCATGTTGGCTATGGAAAATCCCATTTGTTACCTTTTGGGATTGGTTTCTCATCAGATTCTGATCAGCGATATTCCCATAAAGCCTTTCCTTTATACTGGTGCTCAGTATTCTTGCCAAATTCTAGAGCTTTTAAAAGGAAACTCTGTTGCCTTAGTAATACCAGAAATTGCATTTATTACTTGTTAAAACAAGTCTCTATCCCTGTGAGATCTGAAACTTGTCTGCAATGAGATAGTGTCTCCTCTTGTGCGCTGTAGAATTAGTGTGTATATATTTTCTTTCAATAAAATATGCCATGGCTTAAGTTGTGCACCTGCCAAATTAACATACTGCCACATTCTATTATTCAAAATTTTCTATCTTTTCATCTGTCTAGTGTATCTCTTAAGCTACCAAGTACATTGTGGGTACGCTAGATAATAAATCCTTAAAGCATCCCTGGCAGGTAGATAGAAATGGAAAGGAGAAAATATTGCTCTCTCAAACATTACATATGAGAAAATGGAAACACACAAGATTACCCAAAATGAACTGATGCTTTAAGTAAGTTGTAGATGGATGTAAGACTATAATTTAGTTATTTCTTGATGTAGTACTCTCAATTCCTTTTTTATTAAATATATTATAAAACTACAGTAATTTTATTTTCCATTTTGCCTTTTCTTTTATGTGAATAATGTACTCACAATGAGCTTCAGAAGGCTCATTGTGGGTTGCATTAGCTTGATAGCCTCCATTTCTGGATATGTTAGTGCCAGGACCGTGAAATAGCCTGCAACAGCAACCTTCAGTGAGGGGCAGGATGTGCTTCATTCTTTGTGCAATTGCATGTTATATTCATCTTTTTAATAAAATATTGGGCATAAAGGCTCTAACAAATGCTCATATGTTCAAAGTCCTGCTCCCTTGCTTGCTCCCTGCTCTTCTCCAGCAGACATGTTTCTCCTGTCAGCTCCTCCTATGGTACACTATGTGCCTAGAACACTTTTTGCTTACCTAACAAGGAAGGAAATTGCTTGTTTTCTCTGGCACTCTTCCTAATCCTATATTTCTGTGATTGAAGAGATGCTCTTAACTTACACAAGTCTGATTTTTTTTTATTATTATTTTTTTCAATGTAGGGAAGCCAAAGAAAAACCACATGGCACCTATATATGTAATATTGTTATATAAATTCTGTAGTGTAAAGAATAGTATACACACTACTAAGCTTACAAAATCTATTTCTGGTCAAAGGAAGCTTGTTATACATTCTTCCCAATACCATTTTAGTCCCATACATTATAGGCAATTATTATGCTGAAATTTGGTGTTTTTCATTCCTCTGAATGTTTTTGTACCTTTACTGTGTATATGTATAGCATATATATGTGTGTGTGTATATATGTATAAAATTTTCATATTTTTAAACTTTATATGTATGTTTCCTTCTGTAACTTCCTTTTTTCCCATTACATCTGAATTTTTGAGATATATCTCTACCAACTGATATAATCCAGCTCTAGTCTTTTCATTTTAGACCTCCATATGGTGTTTAATTGTCTGACTTTCCCCTAATTTGTCTGTTTTGATGAGGGTGAACATGTGAATTGTTTCTAATTTTTTACTACTATAAACACTACTTTCATGATCATTCTTATATAAGTCTCTTTGGGCACATATGCAGGATTATCTCTGAGGTATATTCCCAGGAGTAGAACTGTTTACTTGACAAGCATCTGCATCTTCAGTTTTACTGGGTTTACCAAACGCTTTCTAACAAGTTTTGCTTCCACCAGCAGGGTGTATAAATTGTTACTCAACATCCTCAGGCTTCTTATAGTTCTCAATTATATGGATGCAAAATTATATCTTATGGTTTGTTTATTTATTTAATTTGAGATGGAATCTCGCTCTGTCACCCAGGCTGGAGTGCAGTGGCATGATCTCAGCTTACTGCATCCTCCACCTCCCGGGTTCAAGCAATTCTCATGCCTCACCTTCCTGAGTAGGTGGGATTACAGGCACATGCCACCAGGCCAGCTAATTTTTGTATTTTTAGTAGAGATGGGGTTTCATCATAGCCAGGCTGGTCTCGAACTCCTGACCTCAAGTGATCCACCTGCCTCAACCTCCCCAGAGTGCTGGGATTACAGGTGTGAGACACCACACCTGGCCCTTATGGTTTCTTTAATTGAATTTTTTCTGATAAGGAAGTTAAATATCTTTTTATATGTTTGCTAGACATTTGGAATTCTTGTTCTGTGAATTATCTATTCACATGTTTTGCTTATTTGCTATTGAGCTATTTGCATTTTTCCTAAAAATTGGTAGATAGTCTTCATATTTCTGGAAACAAGTTATTTGCTGTTTACATATGTTGTATGTACTTCAGATGTGTAGTTTGCCTTGATTTTTGATGCACAGGAGTTTTTATTTTTAATATGATCAATTTTACTTATGTTTTCTGTTCTTATTTGTATACATATTAGAAATCCTTCCCTACTCAAAGACACAGGGTTACTTTTCCATATGTCTTCTCTCAAACATATCAGTTTTTTTTTTTTTTTTAATTTAGGACTCCTAAACAGCCACTGGGGCAATGAAGAAATTAAGAATGAAATTAAAAATTTTCCTGAAACAAATGAAAATGGAAATATAACATACCAAAGCATATATAATACAGTAAAAGCAGTACTAAGAGGGAAGTTTATAACAATAAACACCTCCAGAAAGTGGAAAACCTTCAAATAAACAGCCTAACAATGTGTCATAAGGAACTGGAAGATCAAGAGCAAACTAAACCTCAAATTCAGATAAAAAAATAATAATAAAAATCCAAGCACAAATAAATAAAATTGAGACTAAAAAAATTCAAAAGATGAATATAACAAAAAGTTTGTTTTTTGAAAAGATAAACGAAATCAACAAACCTTTACCAGACTAAGAAAAACAGAGAGAAGATCCAAATAAATAAAATCAGAGACAAAAAAGGAGACAATACAACTGCTACCGCAGACATTTAAAGGATCATTAGAGACTATTATAAGCAACTATGTGTAATAAACTGGAAAACCTAGAATAAATGGATAAGTTCCTAGGCACATAAAACCTGTTACAATTGAACCATGAAGAAATCAGAAACCTGAATAAACCAATAAGTAACAGGATAGAAGCAATGATAGAATGTCTTCCATCAAAGAAAAGCCCAAGATCTGATGGCTTCAGTGCTAAATTCTACCACACATTTTAAGAAGAACTAATATCAATCCTACATAAACCGTTCCAGAAAATTGAGGAGGAAGCAGTACTGCCAAACTCATTCTATGAGAGCAGCAGTATCTCAATACCAAAACCAGATGAAGACACATTAAAAAAGAAAACTATGGGCCAATATCTCTGATGAATGTGGATGCAAAATCCTCAAACCAAATTTAGCTACACATTAAAAGGATCATTCTTGTTGATCAAGTGGAATTCATCCCAGGGATGCAAGGATGATTCAATATACACAAATCCATAAATATGATACCTCACATCAACAAAATGAAAGACAAAAACCATATGATCATTTCAATAGATGCTGAAAAGGCATTTGATACAATTCAACATCCCTTCATGATAAAAACAAGGACTTACAGGAACTTACTTAACTTACTTAAAGGAACATACCACAACGCAATAAAAGCCATATATGACAAACCCGCAACTAGTATCATACAGAACAGTGAAAAACTGAAAACCTTTCCTCTAAGATCTGGGACAAGACAAGGATGCCCACTTTTACCATTTTTATTCAACATAGTACAGAAAGCTGTAGCCCAAGAAGTTAGGCAAGAAAAAATAAATAAATGACATTCAAATTAGAAAGGAAGAATTCAAATTATCCTTGTTTGTAGATGATATGATCTTTTATTCAGGAAAACCTATAGATTCTACCAAAAAGCTGTGAGAACTGATCAACAAATTCAGTAAAGTTGCAGGATACAAAATCAACATACAAAAATCAATAGCATTTCTGTATGCCAACAGCTAACAATCTGAAAAAAAAAAAAAAAAAACAAGACAGTAATCCCACTTACAATAGCTACAAAAAAAAATACGTAGCAACAAATAAGATAAAATAGTTAAGAATAAACTTAACCAAAAAAGAGAAAGATCTCTACAATGAAAACTATAAAACATTGATGACAGAAAATGAAGAAGACATGCAAAAAGATTTCATGTTCATGGATGGAAGTGTCAATACTGTTGAAATGTGCATATGACCCAAAGCAATCTACAGGTTTAATGCATTCTCAGAATATCAACTCTCATTATCAAAATGCCAATTACATTCTTCATTGAAATAGAAAAAAAAATCATAAAATTTGTATGGAACCACGAAAGTCCCAAAAGAGTCAAAGAAATCCTGACCAAAAAGAACAAAGCTGGAGGCATCACATTATCTGACTTCACACTATACTACAGATCTATAGTAACCGAAACAGCATGATACTGGCATAAAAATAGACACATAAACCAATGGAACAGAATAGAAACCCCAGAAATCCATGCATTTACAGTCAACTCATTTTTGACAAAGGTGCCAAGAACATACACTGGGAGAAAGATAGTGTCTTCAACAAGTGGTGCTGGGAAAACCGGATATCCATATGCATAAGAATGAAACTAGACCCCCTAGCTCTTGCTATATGCAAAAATTGAATTATAATTCTTAAAGACTTAAATCTGGCCAGGCACTGGGGCACATGCCTGTAGTCCCAGCACTTTGGGAGGCCAAGGCAGGAAGATTGCTTGAGCACAGGAGTTCGAGACCAGCCTGGGCAACATGGTGAAACTCCATCTTTACAAACAAACAAAATTAGCCAGGTGCATATTGGTGGGCACCTATAGTCCCAGCTACTCTGGGGCCTAAGGTGGGAGAATCACTTGAGCCCAGGAGGTTGAGGCTGCAGTGAACCATGATCGCACCACTGCACTCCAGCCCGGGCCACCGAACAAGACCTGTCTAAAAAAAAAAGAAAAAGAAAAAAAGAAAAACCTTAAATCTAAGACTGAAACTCTGAAACTACTGGAAGAAAATATTGAGAAAACACTCCAGGAAATCAGTCGGGACAAAGATTTCTTAAGGAAGACCTCAAAAATGTAGGCAACCAAAGCAAAAGTGGACAAATGGGAACACATCAAGCTAAAAGGCTTCTGCACAGCAAAGGAAACAATTAACGAAGTTGAAGAAACAATCCACAGAATGTGTGAAAATATTTGCAAACTACCCGTCTGTCAAGGGATTAATAACCAGAATATATAAGGAGTTCAAACAACTCAATAGAAAAAGACAACCTGATTTTTAAATGAGCAAAAGATCTGAATAGACATTTCTCAGAAGAAGACATGCAAATGACCAACAAGTATGTGAAAACATACTCAGTATCACTGATGATCAGAGAAATGCAAATCAAAACTACAATGAGATATCGCACCCCAATTAAAATGCCTTCTATCAAAAAGGCAGTAACAGATGCTGGTGAGCATGTGGAGAAAGGGGGACACTCATACACTGTTGGTGGGAATGCAAGTTAGTACAGCCACAATGGAGAATAGAGTGGAAGTTCCTCAGAAAACTAATAGAACTACCATGTGATCCAGCCATCTCATTACTTAGTATATACCCCCTAAAAAGGAAATCAGTATATCAAAAGAAATATCTGCACTCCCATGTTTATTACAGCACTATTCACAACAGCCAACCTAGGACTCAACCTAAGTGGCAATCAGTGGATGAATGGATAAAGAAAATGTGGTAGATATACATAATGGAATATCACTTAGCCATTAAAAAGAATGAAATCCTATCATTTGCAGCAAAATGGATGGAACTAGAGGACATTATGTTAAGTGAAATAAGCCAGGCACAGAAAATATCACATTTTCACTCAAATGTGGGAGCTAAAAAGATTACAAAAAAGAAAAAAAAATAGAAAAATTGAACTCATGAAGATAGCAGAATGATGGTTACTACAGGCTTTGAAGGGTAGTAGGGAGCTGGAGATGAAGAGGGGAAAGCTATTGGGTATAAAAATATAGGTGAATAGTGGGAATAAGACCTAATGTTTGGTAGTACAATAAGTTGACTATAGTTAACAATATTTTATTGTATATTTTTAAAGAACTAAAAGAATGGAACCGGAATGTTCCTAACACAACGAAATGATAAATGCTTGAGGTGATGGGTATGCTGATAACCCTGATTCAGTCATTAACTTTGTGTGCTTATATCAAAATTTTACATGTACCCCATACATATATACAATTGTTATGTATCCATAATAATTTTTAAAAATTTTTTTTAATTTGTCCTCTAATCCACTTGGAACTTTGGTATATGTGGTATGAGGGATCTCCTTTTATATGTCGTTTGTTTTTATTTATGTGTTCTTACTTTTAGTGATGTGTATGTATTCTTATAATAAATTATTCTATTTTTTTTAAGTTCAATTGGATAAGAAAATGCCCACCTCACTTGCATAATAGTTCCAATCAGTTTCTCTGATTTTGCCTATTATTTGGACTTTCCAAACTCTTCTATGGTTAGTGTTGGGGTGGAGCTGAAATCACAATTGAGCCCGTTTCAACATGGGAACAAACTGAGGCTGTTGCTTATGGTATGCAGGTTGGGAGGAGGAGTAAAAGATATGATTATGTGTACACATTTAATACTAATCTGTGTAATGTACTTCTGTCTACAAAGCATTTTCATGGTGAAACCAAGGTTTGAGACGTTTTGTTCTTGTCCAAGCTTTGTCAACAAGGCTGCTCAGACTACAATTTGGGTTTTCTACTCCCGCGTACTTACAACTGATTTTCCTGCCTCTCATTTTCTGTTCTTTTCCATAACATTTTCTCTAAGAGTCAGGTATTTGAAGGATGACTTTTTGAGACCTGAAAAGGTGACCTGGTGTTAATTTGGGATGATATGCTGTGCTTTTGGCTTAAGATAGTTAGTAGGTGGCTACAAGTTTTCCATGGTCTTCACCTATTAACAAACCCCCAAACACTTTTCTTTAGTGTCTTATCTCAGGAAAGAAGGAATTTTTGATATATCAATGAATACATGCCTTGTTGTTTTCTTTTTTGCTCACTTATGAGCTTGATTACTAAACTTTAAACACTTTCTTTAAAAGCAGTTGCCCAGATGAAATTATCTTGGTGTTTGTACTTCCTTCATTTCTCTTCTGTGACTTTTATGGGCAGTCTGGGAAACAAAGGACCCATTCTTTACTTCAGTGGCACACTGCATCATTATGAACATGAGACAGGAAAAAGATGAAGATTTTTTTCCTTCTCTCAAATATCCATGGCGTTGTCTGAGTTCTCTAGGCTAAATTAGGTGGAAAAAAATCTGAAATCATTTTGGAAGTATGTAACTTTCTCTAGATTCTAGACCAGAGGTCAGCAAACTTTTTCCCTAAAAGCCCAGATAATAAATATTTCAGATATTATAGGCCATATGGTCTCTGTGGCAACCAATGAACTGTGTCATATTTCAAAAGCAGCCATGGATGATATGTAAATGAGTAGGCATGGCATTGTGCCAATAAAACTTTATTTATAAAAAAGCAGATTTGGCCCCAACACCATAATTTGCTGACCCCCATTTTTAGTTATTTAAGCTTTGTCTACCACAGAATCTAAGTATTTGGCTAAGTGATTTCTTACCAACCATATGTTTCAGAGACTCTTTCTATCACCAAAGGTTCTAATGGGTTTTCTCTTCAAATATAAAGTATGATATTTACAAAACTAAGGATTACCCACTACATTCTAAGCTCCTTCAGCATCAGGAAGGAAGCCCACAGAAAGGATGCCCAGTATTACTGGGTCGCCTATTAATCTTTTTCCTTCCCAGATTATACCTACCTATATAGCACTTACTATGTATTAGAGGTTATTCTAGGTGTTTTATGAATATCAATTAATTTAATCTTCATAATAACCCAATGAAGTATGGGCACTGTTATCCTTAACTCACAAATGAGGAAACTGAGTGACTGGAAGGAAGGTCATACATCTTTGTCAGTGGTGAAGCCAAGACTTGAACCTTCCTGGTGATTCCAGAGCCCATTTTCTTAACCACCGTGCCCAGCTGGTTCTTGGAGGAAAAGCTTAGTTAGCAAGGAAACGAACCTGGACACCAGGGATCAAAGAGTCACATCCCAACTACCAGCTCACCTATATTTTCAGTATTTTCTATTTTAATTATTAAATAAAATAATTCCTTTGTTTTTTTAGGGTGTGTCAAGGTCAGAAGAAATCAAAAGAAGCTTTGTCCCACTATCAAGCAGCTTTGGAATATGTTGAGATCAGTAAAGGTGAAAAAAGTCATGAGTGTGTACCCATATTGAGAGAATTAGCAGGTGTAGAGCAAGCCCTGGGACTCCACGATGTATCCATCAACCACTTCCTCCAGGTAAGCTACAAGGTCCTGGCTACCAAAGCTGTTCTAGACCCAATGCTTTTCATAGACACAAGTGGCACAGCCGCTCTGAAAATGCCTGGCTTTGTCATTTGCTATAGATAAGGACAATACTTGGCCTAGAGTAGATGCTCAACAAGGGTGTTCTTATCAGATGGCCACGTGGGCAAGTGCTGATACTGGTCCCCTGTTAGTAGCTGTACAGACCACAAACAGCCTGAGATGCCCTAAAGGTGGTTTCTTTATCTTTTAATATTTATTTAGAGCATATGTTACCAAACTGATAAGGACTCCTTTTTTCTACATTCTAAAGTCTTCACCTGAAGCCACTTGGAGTTTTATCTGTTAGCTGCTGGTCTACTTTATCTTTATAAGATTCCTCAGTGAGTATGTCCATCAAGGTTCTCCAGAGAAACAGACCAATAGCATATGTACACACACACACACACACACAGAGATTTTGTTGTTGTTGTTTTTGTTTTTTGTTTTTTTTTGAGAGACACGGTTTCATCATGTTGCCCAGGCTGGTTTCAAACTCCTGGGTTCAAGTGATCCTCCTGCCTCCACCTCCCAAAGTGCTGGGATTACAGGTATGAGCCACCAGGTCCAGTTTCTCTTAAGGAACTGACCCATGCAATTTAGGGGCTGGTAAGTCTGGAATCCACAGGACAGGCCGTCAGTCTGGAAACTCAGGAAGGATTTCTGTGTTGCAGTCTTGAAGCAGAATTTATTCTAGAAACCTCAGTTTTTCACTCTAGGTCTTCAACTGATTAGATGAGGGCCACCGATATTATCCAGGGTCATCTCCTTTAAAATCAATTGATTGTGAATATTAATCACATCTACAAAATACTGTGTATTCACTGCAACACCTAGACTAGCGTTTGACCAAAAAATCTGGCCCCATAGTCTAGCCAAGGTCACATGTAAAATTAACCATAATAGTGAGTTTTATATCTTTATATTGTATCATGCCAAAGGTACTTTTAAAAAAGTTTTTCTGATAATTTTTTCCTGTAAAAGTTGTAAGATACAGACCAATCTATTCTTGTTATTTGAAATGAGATACAGTGACAAGGTCCTGAGAGTACTTCATTAATATTTCTTATTTTAATTTGTCTGACAATTTATACTCCTACTAACAGTTTGTTAGAGTGCCCCTATTTCTCACTCTATCTAGATTGTCTCTTTTAATCATGATTACCACCCTGTGACACATTATTATTTCCCATTTATAGATAAGGAAGCCAAGAATTAGAGAGGTTGAGTGATATGCCCAGGAGTACACACCCAATAAATGGCATGCTCTCATTCAAAACCAGTACTTTTTAGAAAGATTGTTCTGGCTGATTTGTAGAGAATGGATTGGGGAAGTTGTGCCAACCATAGAACTGGACCACTTAGGAAGCTACTGAGGTAGCCAAACGTAAGAATGATGGCAGCTTGAACTAGGATGAAGATAGTGAGGATGAAGAGAAGTAGATGGATATAGGAAAGATTTAGGAGGCAGAATTGATAGGACATGGCGATTGACTGGATGTGGGGGAGAGAAGGAAGGGAAGAGTCATGGATGACTCCCAGGTTTCTGGCGTGGACTGCTGAGTAGATGTTTGTGCCATTTCTACCAGGGAACTGGTGTGTGACTGGGTGATGGAGAGATGGCAAGCTGTGTTTTAGATGATGAGTCTGAGATGCCTGTGAGGCATACAAGTGGAAATGACAATAGGCAGTTAGATAATCGGGGCTGGTGCTCAGAATATAGGTCAGAAAGTTATCCCCTTACATGTAGTGATTGCCCTGGGAGAGGATGATATCACCTAGGGAGAGTTGATGGAGGGAGAAAAGAACCAATGGCAGATTCTTGAGAAATTTCAGTATTCATGACTGAAGTAAAGAAGGATTACCTAGCAAATGAAACAGAGAAAGATTGCCAGGAAAACAGGGAGGAAAAGGGAAAATGAAAGTGGTGTCCTCTGTCCCTTTCTTTTCTTTTCTTCTTCTTCTTCTTCTTTTTTTTTTTTTTTTTTTGAGTAGAGTCTCGCTCTGTTGCCCAGGCTGGAGTGCAGGCGCGATCTGGGTTCACTGCAACCTCCACCTCCTGGGTTTAAGCGATTCTCCTACCTCAGCCTCCCAAGTAGCTGGGATTACAGGCGCCCACCACCATGCCTGGCTAATTTTTGTATTTTTAGTAGAGACGATGTTTTACCATGTTGGCCAGACTGGTTATGAACTCCTGACTCGATCTCCTGACCTCGTGACCTCGTGATCCACCCACCTTGGCCTCCCAAAGTGCTGGGATTACAGACGTAAGCCACTGCGCCTGGCCTCCCTCCTTTTTGATACCTTTCACTGTTTTGGAGGACATGGAATTCCAGAGAGGATAAATAAGTTTGTAAAGAGCTTAACACAGTGCCTGATGTTTTTAATTTTCTCTTTCCTTTTATGTTATTTTTCTTTTCTTTTTCTTTCATTGATGACTTTGTTGAGGTGAATACCGGGGTGATGATTAGAACAGAAGCCAGACCAGGCACTGTGGCTCACACCTGTAATCCCAGCACTTTGGGAGGCCAAGGCAGGCGGATCACAAGGTCAGGAGATCAAGACCATCCTGGCTAACACAGTGAAACCCCGTGTCTACTAAAAATACAAAAAATTAGCCGGACATGATGGTGGGAGCCTGTAGTCCCAGCTACTTGGGAGGCTGAGGCAGGAGAATGGCATGAGCCTGGGAGGCAGAGCTTGCAGTGAGCTGAGATAGCGCCACTGCACTCCAGCCTGGGCAACAGAGCAAGACTCCGTCTCAAAAACAAAACAAAACAAAAGAACAGAAACCAGATTATATAGCAGGTGAGATGTGAGAGACCAAAGATAGCAAGTGTAGTTGGCAGTTACAAAAAGTACTGAGATGTTTTGGGGGGAAGACAAGCCTAGGCAAGAGGGCAGAGCACATGATAAGATCTGAAAGTTAGACAAAGCTTGACACATTCAGGGAGCTATAAGAAGCTCCCTCTGCCTGGGCAGTGGGAATGGCAAAGGCAGTAGATGGGTATCGTTTAGGTAGATGTTGAAAGTCATGTTAAGGAATTTGAGCTTCCTCTTAAGGGCAGATGAAGGTTTTCAGGCAGGGAGATTGGCATCATCAGATTATCATTCTGGAGGGACCACTCTGCGGTACGGAGAATGGACTGGATGGTAGTGAGATAAGCAGGGGGATAACTCATAGATGATGACTGCAGCAGTTCAGGTTGGGGGTGAGACAGCCCATACTCAGGTGGTGCTGGTGAAAATGGAGAGGCATGGACAGATCTGAGAGATATGTGGGGAGTAGATATGACAGGCCTGGGGGTTGTGCAGGTCTCGAGGAAGAGTCCAGCTTTACACCAGGTTTCTGGCCTAGGTCACTGTGGCTCATGGCAACATTTACTTAGCATAGGAACACTGGCAGGTTTACAATTTTTTGTTAGTATCAATAACTGTAAATATTCTTATACAAAAACCTTTTATAGTTTCTTGAATTATTTCTGGGGGTAAATGTCCAGAAATTAAACTAGTAGGAGGAAGTTCATATAGATTCATATTAACATTCTGCCACAGAATTGTTTTTGATGTACCTCACCACTAGCAGTTTTTTCTTTGTTTGTTCTTAAATGAAGCAGTTTTGTACCAACCATGCCAGCTTTTTAAATTATTTTACTCTCATTTTACAGAATAGAGTCTCAAATTTACTTTAATTTTTTTTCTTAACCCATATCTCTCAAACTTTTTTTTTTTTTTCTTTTTTTTCTTTCTTTTTTTTCTTTGAGACAGAGTCTCACTCTGGAGTGCAGTGGCACGATCTTGGCTCACTGCAACCTTCACCTCCTGGGTTCAAGGGATTCTCCTATCTCAGCTTCCCAAAGTAGCTGGGATTACAGGCATGCACCACCGTGCCCAGCTATTTTGTATTTTTAGTAGAGACAGGGTTTCACCATGTTGGCCAGGCTCGTCTCGAACTCCTGAACTCAAGAGATCCCCCCGCCTCAGCCTCCTAGCAAACTTTTTAATAGGCTTTTTTTTTTAAAGCAGTTTTAGGTTCATAGCAAAATTGAGTGGCATGTACAAAGATATAGCCCCTGCCCGCCCCCCCCCAACCCCATGCATATACCCTCCCTCACCAGAGTCATACATTTGTTATAATTGATGAGCCTACATTGACACATCATTATCACCTAAAGTCCATAGTTTACATTCAGGTTCATCTTGGCATTGTACATTCTATGGGTTTGCACAAACTTACAGCATCATGTATTTACTATTATAGTATCACATAGAGTGGCTTCACTGCCCTAAAAATCTTCCATGCTCTGCCTATTCAGCTCTCCTTCCCCCTAAACTCTGGCAACAACTAGTTTTGTAAGAAACCACCAAACTGCCTTCCAAAATGGCTATACCATTTATATTCCCACCAACAATGAATGAGAGTTTCTGCCGCTCCATATCCTTGATATCCATCAAGTATCCAAGCCAGTACTTGATGTTTTCAGTGTTCTGGATTTAGGCCAGCCTAATGGGTGTGTAGTGGTATCTCATGGTTCTTTTAATTTGTATTTCCCTGGTGATATATGATATGGGCATCTTTCCATGGGCTTATTTGTCATCTCTTTATCTTCTTTGGTGAGATGTCAAAGTTACTGGCCCATTTTTAAAATCAGTTTGTTTATTTTCTTATTGTTGAGTTTTTAAGAGTTCTTTGTATGTTTTGGATAACAGTCCTTAATTCAATATGTCTTTTATAAGATTTTCTACCAGTCTGTGGCTTTTAATTCTCTTGACAATGTCTTTTGCAGAGCAGAAATTTTTAATTTTAATGAAATCCAGCTTATCATTTCTGTCATTCATGGATTGTGCCTTTGGTGATACATCTAAAAAGTCATCGCCAAGTCCAAGGTCATCTAGATTTTCTCCTGTGTCATGTTCTAGGAGTTTTATAGTTTTATAGTGTTTTGTTTTGGTTTTGGTTTTGGTTTTTTGTTTTTGTTTTTGTTTTGAGATGGAGTTTCACTCTTGTTTCCAGGCCAGAGTGCAGTGGTGCAATCTCGTCTCACCAACCTCCGCCTCCCAGATTCAAGCGATTGTCCTGCCTTATCCTCCCTAGTAGCTGGGATTACAGGCATGTGCCACCACACCCGGCTCATTTTGTATTTTTAGTAGAGACAGGGTTTCTCGGTGTTGGTCAGGCTGGCCTTGACCTCCCAACCTCAGGTGATCCGCCTACCTCGGCCTCCCAAAGTGCTGGGATTACAGGTGTGAGCCACGGTGCCCAACTAGTTTTTATTTTACATTTAGGTCTATAACACATTTTTAGTTAATTTTTGTGAAAGGTGTAAGGTCTGTGTCTGAATTCTGTTTTTTTTTTTTTTCTTTGCACGTGGATGTCCAATTTTTCCAACATGGTTTGCTGAAATAACTATCTTTTCTTCATTGTATTGCCTTTGCTCCTTTGCCAAAGATCAGTGGACTTTATGTGTGTCTATTTCTCAGCTCTCTATTCTGTTCCATGACCTCTGTCTCTTCTTTTGCCACTACCACACTGTCTTAATTACTGTAGCTTTATCATAAGTCTTCAAGTTGGGTAGTATCAGCCCTCCAATTTTGTTCTTTTCCTTCCATATTTCATTGGCTATTCTGGATCTTTTGCCTCTGCATACAAACTTTAGAATCACTTTGTCAATATCCACAAAATAACTTCCTGGGATTTTTATTAGGATTGCATTGAATCTGGATATCAAGTTGGGAAGAATTCACATCTTGACAACATTGAGTCTTCCTATCCAATTTCTAAAAGTTGTTCTCTAAATTTTTCATGACAAAATCCAGATCTATCCTCAACATCTCAGCTATCAGTTTCTAAAGTTCAAAACTTTAATAGAATTTTAAAACTTTCTTTTTTTTTTTTTTTTTTTTTGAGATAGAATCTTGCTGTTTCTACCCAGGCTGGAGTGCAGCGGCGTGATCTCAGCTCACTGCAATCTCCACCTCCCAGGTTCAAGTAATTCTCCTGCATCAGCCTCCCAAGTAGCTGGGATTACAGGCCGCCGCCACCATGCCCAACTAATTTTTGTGTCTTTGAGTAGAGATGGGGTTTCATCACGTTGGCCAGGATGGTCTTGAACTCTTGACCTTAAGTGATATGACTGCCTCAGCCTCCCAAAGTTCTGGGATTATAGATGTGAGCCACTGTGCCCAGCACAAACTTTAAAACTTTCAAAAGTTCAAAAAAAAGGTCTCAGCTACCAGTTTCTCAAGTTCATGGAAAGACTTCCGTGATTGTGTTAGTCCATTGTCATGCTGCTGATAAAGACATACCCAAGACTGGACAATTTACAAAAGAAAGAGGTTTAATTGGACTGACAGTTCCACATGGCTGGGGAAGCCTCACAATCATGGCGGAAGGCAAGGAGGAGCAAGTCATGTCATA
The DNA here is from genome assembly GCF_002776525.5 of Piliocolobus tephrosceles. Lineage (NCBI taxonomy): Eukaryota > Metazoa > Chordata > Mammalia > Primates > Cercopithecidae > Piliocolobus > Piliocolobus tephrosceles. The sequence continues at coordinate 129,388,207 of NC_045439.1, forward strand.
TGTGGATGGCAGCAGGCAAACAGATTGGTCAGGGAAACTCCCCCTTATGATCCTGTCAGATCTCATGAGACTTACTCACTATCACAAGAACAGCATGGGAAAGACCCACCCCCATGATTCAATTATCTCCCACCAAATCCCTCCCACAACACGTGGGAATTATGGGAACTACAACATGAGATTTGAGTGGAGTCACAGAGCCAAACCAAATCACTCTGCCCCGGCCTCTCCAAAATCTAGTATCTTCACATTTCAAAACCAATCATGCCTTCCCAACAATCCTCCAAAGTCTCACCTCATTTCAGCATTAGCTCAAAAGTCCACGGTCCAAAGTCTTAATCAGATACAAGGCAAGTCCCGTCTGCCTATAAGCCTGTAAAGTCAAAAAGCAAGTTAGTTTCTAGATACAAGCGGGGTACAGGTATTGGGTAAGTATAGCCATTCCGAATGGGAGAAATTGGCCAAAACAAAGGGGCTACAAACCCCATGCAAGTCTGAAATCCAACAAGGCAGTCAAAGGATCTCCTATGACTCCACATCTCACATCCAGGTGGTCACGCTGATGCAAGAGGTAGGTTCCCATAGTCTTGGGCAGCTCTGCCCCTGTGGCTTTGCAGGGTACAACCTCCCTCCCGGCTGCCTTTACAGGTTGACGATGAGTGTCTGCAGCTTTTCCAGGCACATGGTGCAAACTGTCAATGGATCTACTATTCTGGGGTGTGGATAACAGTGGTCCTCTTCTCACACGTCTACTAGGCAGTGCCCCATTAGGGACTCTGTGTGGGGGCTCCCACCACCCATTTCCCTTCTGCACTGCCCTAGCAGAAGTTCTTCATGAGGACCCAACCCCTACAGTAAACTTCTGCTTGGGCAGCCAGGCATTTCTATACATCTTCTGAAATCTAGGCAGAAGTTCCCAAACCTCAATTCATGACTTCTGTGCACTCACTGGCTCAACACCACATGGAAGCTGCCAAGGCTTCAGGCTTGCACCCTCTGAAGCCACAGCCCAAGCTCTATGTTTGCCCGTTTCAGCCAAGGCTGGAGCAGCTGGGACACAGGGCGTCAAGTTCCTAGGCTGCACACAGCATGGGGACCCCGGGCCCAGCCCGTGAAACCACTTTTTCCTCCTAAGCCTCCAGGCCTGTGATGGGAGGGACTGCTGCAAAGGTCTCTGACATGCCCTGGAGACATCTTCCCCATTGTGTTGGTGATTAAAATTCACTCCTCATTACCTGCAGCTAGTTTGAATTTCTCCTCAGAAAATGGGATTTTCTTTTCTATTGCATTGTCAGGCTGCAAATTTTCCAAACTTCCATGCTGTCTTTCCCTGAATACCTTTAACAGCGCCCAAGTCACATCTTGAATGCTTTGCTGCTTAGAAATTTCTTCCACCAGATACCCTAAATCATCTCTCTCAAGTTCAAAGTTCCACAAATCTCTAGGACGGGCAAAATGCTGCCGATCTCTTTGCTAAAACATAATAAGAATCACCTTTGCTCCAATTCCCAACAAGTTCCTCATCTCCCTCTGAGACCACCTCAGCCTGGACCATATTGTCCATATCGCTATCAGGCTTTTGGTCAAAGTCATTCAACAAGTCTTTAGGAAGTTCCAAACTTCCCCACATTTTCCTGTCTTCTTCTGAGCCCTCCAAACTGTTCCAACCTCTGCCTGTTTCCCAGTTCCAAAGTCATCTCCACCTTTTCGGGTATCTTTTCACAGCACCCCTCTCTGCTGTATTTACTGTATTAGTCAGTTTTCATGCTGCTAATAAAGACATATCCGAGACTGGGCAATTTACAAAAGAAAGAAGTTTAATTGGACCTACAGTTCCACGTGGCTGGGGAAGCCTCACAATCATGGCAGAAGGCAAGGAGGAGCAAGTCACGTCTTATGTGGATGGCAGCAGGCAAAGACAGAGATTGGGCAGGGAAACTCCTCCTTATGATACCATCAAATCTTGTGAGACTTATTCACTATCACGAGAACAGCAGGGAAGACACAGAGCCAAACCATATAAGTGATAATATGCACATAGTCATCCAGCAAGGGCCATTTCTCCTGACAAAATTCACTGAACTGAAAGATGGCCTCCAAGAGCCAACACTAACAGTATGCATTCAAAGATCAGAGTTTGGTTTAGAGAAGCATTCCCCACACTGTGTTCCATAGGTTACTAGCATATCATAAGAGTTCACAGGTCTTCCTAGAAAAAAGTGTTTGTGGTTAAATAAAATTGAAAGGTATTAAGTTGAAATCAAGCACATTTACTTATGGCTTTATAGTACATTAAATATGCCAATTTGGATTATGAATCAAGAGTAGGTCTGATGAGTCTGTGAGATACTAGTGTCCCCAGGCCACAGTTTAGCTTAGAGAAAGAAATGTAGGCTAGGCGCGGTAGTTTATGCCTGTAGTCCCAGCACTTTGGAAGGCCAAGGCAGGCAGATCGCTTGGGCTGAAGAGTTTGAGACCAGCCTGGGCAACATGGCAAAACCTTGTCTCTACAAAAAAAAAAAAGAAAAATTAGCCACACATGATCATGCACACCTGTAGTCCCAGCTACTCAGGTGGCTGAGGTGGGAGGATCGCTTGTGCCTGGGAGACCGAGGCTAGAGTGAGCCAAGATTGCATCACTGCACTCCAACCTGGATGCCACTGCACTTCACCCTGTCTCAAAAAAAAAAAAAAAGAAATATAAATGTCTAAAAGTGGGAATCAGCAAAGGGATTCAAATATGCGTGCGGCATGTAGGTTTTATCACTCTCAGGAGTTCTTAGCGCTTTGGAAATGGGAAGTGAGTTATGTAGTGCCTTTCATTTGCAGCACCCTGATTCACCACCATTGTAACATATTTTGCCACATTTGTTTTCTCTATTTTTATAGACATACATACAAACATACACTCATATATATACAGACAAATGTACTCAGAGATAATTGTTTATATTTTTTAATCATTTGAAAATATGTTCAATATATCATGTCCTTTTATCCCTGAATACTTCAGTATATATTTTATAAGAACAAGGAAATTAGCCAGGCATGGTGGTGCACGCCTCTAATTCCAGCTACTTGAGAGGCTGAGGCAGGAGAATCGCTTGAACCCAGGAGGTAGAGGTTGCAGTGAGCCAAGATCACGCCACTGCCCTCCAGCCTAGGGAAAAAAAAAAAAAGATATGTAACCACAATACAGCTATCAAAGCCAGGAATTTTATTTATTTATTTATTTATTTATTTTTTAGACAGGTCTTGCTTGTCACCCAGGCTGGAGTGTAGTGGCGCAAACACAGCTCACTGCAGCCTTGCCCTCCCAGGTCAAGCAATCCTCCCGCTTCAGCCCTTTAAGTCACTGGGACTATAGGCGTGCACTGCCACACCCAGCTAATTTTTACATACTTTGTTTTGTAGAAACGGGGTTTCGCCACGTTGCCCAGGCTGATTTCAAACTCCTGGGCTCAAGCAGTCCACCCGCTTCAGCCTCCCAAAGTGCTGGGATTACAGGCATGAACCACTTACTCCTGGCTTTTCAGGGAATTTTAAACATTGATCATATTCCATTTTGTCCATTGTCCCAATTAGGTCCTTTATGGCAATTCTTTTTCCTCCAATGCAAGATCCACTCCAGGATCATGTATTATAGTTAGTTGTCATGGCTCTTCTCTCCTTTAATCTAGAATAGTTTCTCACTCAGTCTGTTTCTTATGACATTGAAATTTTTGAAGAATATAAGGCAGCTGTTTTATAAACTGTTCCTTGGTTTGGGTTTGTCTGATGTTTCTTCATGAGTGAAGCATGCCAAGCTAGGATACTACAAAGGGATATTGTACCTTCTTGTGATATTTTATTCAGAGGCACATGAAATCCATCTGTCCTTTTCTGGTGATACCAATTTTTATCACCCATGCATGGTGGTGTACAGTTTCTTCACTATATAGTAACTGTTTTTTCCCTTGCAGCTAATAAGCATCTTTAAAGACACATTTTAAGATTATGTAAATATCTTGCTTCTCACATAAGTTTTCCCTCTGGGTTTAACACATCTATTGATGAATCTTTCCTGAACCAGTCATAACTGTGGTGGTTGTAAAATAATTATTTTCCATTCTACCATTTTATCCACACTTATCAGTTGGCATTCTGCCGTTAGGAATGTCCCTCTCTTTCCCTACCAAGTTATTTATTTGTTATTAGTATGTTTGCTTTTTTTCATATAACAGTATATCTGGAAACCTTCATAGTATGAACTTTATAGCAGTTCATAGAAATCTCCCTTACTTGTAGAGATGTATAATAATACATTTTATGTATGTACTATGGGTTTTTTCCAAATAGTTTCCACTTTGGGGCATTTAGATAGGTTTTAATATTTTGAAATTATTTTTGTATTGTTGGAGTTGTATCTTCAGAGAAAATTCTAGGCATGGGACACTAGGCTGAAGGGAGTATATATTGGTAGTTTTATTTACTACAAAACTTAATTGGTAAGTTTGTCTTATTGGAATTCTACTACTGTATTGCCAAATTGCCTTTTAATTAAGCTTGTATCATTTGTATTTCCATTAGCAGTGTATGATAGTGCCAATTTCCCCACAACCTGTTTCAGCAAGGTACACTGTCAAGCTTTTGAGTTAATTCCAATCTGATGAGTGAGAAATGACGTCTCAGGATAGTTTTAATTTGCATTTATATTTTTTTAAAAGGAGTTGAACATCTTTTCATATGTTTAAGTGACTTTCATGTATTTTTTGTCAATTATCTTTTTTGTGAAATATTCCTATCATTTCACCATTTTTAAATAGAAACTTTGGTTCAGTTTTCTTAACTGCTAGAAATCCTTTATCTCTTACACATATTGCCCCTTTATTTATGACATATGCTGTAAATATTTTCACCCAATTTATTTTTTAAAATTTTGTTCATGGTGTTTTTTGAGAAAATTTGTATACCACAAAATTTACCCATTTAAAATGTACAATGTAGTGGTTTTATTATATTCACAGAGTTTTGTAACCATTACCGCTATCTAATTGCAGAGTATTTTCAAGAAATTCCATACTCATTAGCAGTCATTCCTCCCTCTTCCTCCATATCCTGGCAACCATCAATTTATTTTCTATTTCTATGGATTTTTCTATTCTAGACATTCCATATAAACAGAATCATACAGTATGTGGTCTTTTGTTTCTGACTTCTTTCATTTAGCATAATGTGTCCAAGGTTCATCCATATTTAGCATGTATCAGTTCTTCATTCCTTTTCATGGTGGAATAATATTCCATTATACAGATTCACCTCATTTTTTAATCCATTCATCAGTAGATGGACATTTGGGTTACTTCCAGATTTTGGCTATTATGAATAATACTGCTGTGAACATTCATGTACAATTTTTTGTACGGACATATGTTTTTATTTGTCTTGGGTATAAGGCTACAAGTGGAATTTCTGAATCATATGGTAACTCTATATTTAACTTTTCAAGGAACTACTGTGCTATTTTCCAAAGCAGCCTCACTATTTTACATTCCCACCAACAATTTATGAAAGTTCCAGTATCTCCACATCCTCACCAAGACTTCTCAGTATCTGTCATTTCTAATTTCAGTCATTGTAGTGAGCATGAAGTGATATCTCATTGTGGCTTTTTATTTGAATTTCCCTAATGACTAATGACGTAACATCTTTTCATAAGCTTATTGGCCATTTGTATATCTTCCTGGGAGAAATGTCTATGGAAAATCTTTGCACTTTTTTTTTTTTTTGAGACGGAGTCTCGCCCTGTCGCCCAGGCTGGAGTACAGTGGCGCGATCTCGGGTCACTGCAAGCTCCACCTCCCGGGTTTACGCCATTCTCCTGCCTCAGCCTCCCGAGTAGCTGGGACTACAGGCGCCCACCACATCGCCTGGCTAGTTTTTTTGTATTTTTTTTAGTAGAGACGGAGTTTCACCGTGTTAGCCAAGATAGTCTCGATCTCCTGACCTCGTGATCCACCCGTCTGGGCCTCCCAAAGTGCTGGGATTACAGGCTTGAGCCACCGCGCCCGGCCGCACATTTTTAATAGGGTTATTTATCTTTTTATTGTTGACTGATAATAGTTATTTACATATTCTGGATACTAGATACTAGAGCCTTATCTGTGAGGTGTTTCCCAATCTATGGGTTGTCTTTTGATTTTCTTTATAATGTCCTTTGAAGCACAAAAGTTTTTCATTTTGATTGTCCAACTTGTCTATGGTTTTGTTTGTTTGTTTGTTTGTGTGGTTTTTTGTTTGTTTGTTTGTTTTGCTTGTGCTTTTGGCATCACATCTCAGAAATCATTCCCTAATCCAAGGTCATGAAGGCTTACATCTATGTTTTCTTCTAAGAGTTTGTATAATTTTTAGCTCTTACACGTGGGTCTTTGATTCATTTTGAGTTAATTTTTATATATGGTGTGAGATATAGGAGTCCAACTTCCTTTTTTGAGGGGGTGAGGGGGCATGTGGCTATCCCAATTGTCCTAGCACTATTTATTGAAAGGACTATTCTTTCACCATCAAATTATCTTGGGACCCATGTCAAAACAAATTGGCCATAAATGTAAGGGTTTATTTCTAGATTCTCAATTCTGTTCCATTGATCTATGTGTTTATCCTTATGCCAGTATCACAGTATCACATTGTCTTAATTAGTGTTGTTTTGTTGTAAGTTTTGAAATCAGTGCAAATCTCTGATTTTGTTCTTTTTTAAGATTCTTTTGGCTATTCTGGATCCTTTGAATTTTTATGTGAATTTTAGGATCAGCTTGTCAATTTCTGCAAAAAACAAAACAAAAAAACACCATGATTTTGGTAGGGATTACATTGAATCTGTATCACAATTTGGGAAGTATTGACATCTTAACAATATTAAGTCTTTCAATCATTGAACATGGGATATCTATTTACTTAGCTCTTCTTTCATGTCATTCAACCATGTTTTGTAGTTTTTAGAGTATAAGCTTTGTACTTCTTTTGGTAAATTTATTCCTAAGTATTTTATTATTTTTCATGCTATTACAAATGGAAGCATTTAAAATTTCATTTTCTGATTATTCATGTATAGAAATACATGGTTTTTTATGTTTATCTTATATCCTGCAACCTTGCTGAACTCATTTATTAGTGCTATTTCTGCTTTTGGCCACACAAGTTTTCTAAATGTGTTCAAATTTTCAACCTTTCCTGTGACCTTAAGTTAGAAGGATTTCCCTGTATCCAGGTTATAGTGGAATTCACTCATTTTTATAATACTTATGAAGTTCGATAGGTGACTTTTGCTGTTGTTTATTCTTGAGGTTAAAAAAGATTGGAGAGTGTTTTAAAACTAATTGCAGATTATTAAAGAAATAGCTTGGTGAAATGAAAATAATACTGAATTTGAAGTAAAAAAATCTGGGTTGGAGTTCAGACTATTCTGTTTATCAGCTGTTTGATTGTAGGCAAGTCATTTAGCTCCTTAAAAAAAAACCTACAAAATATTCCATCCACTTCATAGAACTACTCAAAGGTTCAAAATGGAAAGTGCTTTGTGAACTATTAGGCCTTCTGCCAGCATAAGCTACTTTTATTTCTTAACAGTAATTATTAAACATTTTTCAATCCTTCTCTTTCCTTTAGGAGATTTACCTAAGATACAGAAAGGTGCAGTAAGGCCACAGCCCTCGAAGGGGACCCATGTATAAAAGCCATTTATTAAGTATACACAAAGAGGTTTTGTTATTTTTTCCCTGTTGTTTTTCACCCTTCATTCCTCTGGAGTGACAGAAATACCCAGAGAGAAAAGACCTTTTATTTCCTCTAAAATACAGAAAAGTTCCAAAGCATTTTAGGGATTAGCTCATTAAAATGGAGAAAAATAAACCAAGTCCTGGAGAGCCAACACAAAGAAGGCAGCAGTCCCAGGGACTGATGAAAGAGCCGTCATCTACCTCATCCCTCCCTCTACCGCAGGGGTCCGGAAGAAAACATTGGAAATGTGATTGTTTCTGAAACTCCTCATGGCAGATTTTGGCAATAAAACCTTATTTTCCTATCCAAGAGAAAAATCACAGGGTTCTCCTTATGTGAGTGAGAGTATGTTTATGGGTGTGTATAAATTAACACAACCATAACAGGCCTAGCTTGGGTTGCTTTTTCCCACCTCTCACTTGAATTGCATTATCCCTCTTTTCAGTTTCCAGGGTAGCTCTGCCACTCAGGAGTTCCCAAATTTAGGGTATTTTGGCTTGCAAAGTATAATGAAATCATTAAATTCATCAGTTGCTCAACTGACAGCTTTGGAGCCAGAAAATCTAGCTTTGGATCTCAGCCTGGACAACTTACTGGCCTTGGTCAGGCCAGGGGTGATGGCTGCTGAGTGCTCCCACATGGCTCCTGGCAGGTGCAGAGTTCTCAGCTAATGGCAGCGCTTCTGATTGGCTCTTAGTAGTTGCTGTGCATTTGCTATAAATATGCAATCAATTTATTGTAAATAATCAGAATAATGCTATTTTTAATTTTAAACATTTCTGAAAATATTATACTAGCCTTCTGTTTAGGATTAAGAAAGATGTAGAATGCAGTTGTATTAGTCCATTCTCACATTGCTATAAGGAAATACCCAAGACTGGGTAATTTATGAAGAAAAGAGGTTTAATTGACTCACAGTTTTGCATGATTGGGGAGACCTCAAGAAACTTACAATCATGACAAAAGGCTCCTGTTCACAGAACAGCAGGAGAGAGAATGAGAGCCAGCAGGGGAAATGCCAGACACTTATAAAACCATCAGATCTCATGAGAACTCATTCACCATCATGAGAACAGCATGGGAGAAACCACTCCCATGATTTAATTACCTCCCACAGGTCCCTCCCATGACACGTAGGGATTGTGGGATTACAATGCAAGGTGAGATTTGGGTGCAGACACAAAGCCAAACCATATCATTTTGCCTGTGGCCTCTCGCATATCTCATGTCTTCACATTTCAAAACATAGTCATGCCCTTCCAACAGTCCCCCAAAGTCTTAACTCATTCCAATGTTAACCCAAAAGTCCAAGTCCAAAGTCTCATCTGAGACAAGGCAAGTCCCCTCCACCTATGAGCCTCTAAAATCAAAAGCAAGTTAGTTACTTCCTAGATGCAGTGGGAGTACAGACATTGGGTAAATACACCCATTCCAAATGGGAGAAATTGGCTAAAACAAAGGGGCTACAGACCCCATGCAAGTCCAAAATCCAATAAGGTAGTAATTAAACCTTAAAGTTCCAAAATGATCTCCTTTGACTCCATGTCGCACATCCAGGTCATGCTTATGCAAGAGATGAGCTCCAGGGCCTTCAGCAGGGTACAGCCCCCCTCTTGACTGCTTCCATGGGCTGGCATCGAGTGTCTATGGCTTTTGCAGAGCACAGTGCAAGCTGTCAGTGGACCTACAACTCTGGGGTCTGGAGGACCGTGGCCTTCTTCTCACAGCTCCACTAGGCAGTGCCCAGTGGAGACTCTGTAGGGGCTTCCATCTCACATTTCCCTTCCACACTGCCCTAGCAGAGGTTCTCTGTGCATGTTTTGTCCCTGCAGCACACTTCTGCCTGGACACCCAGGCGTTTCCATACATCTTCTGAAATCTAGGCAGGGGTTCCCAAACCTCAGTTCTTGACTTCTGTGTAGCCGCAGGCTCAACACCTCATGGAAGCTACCAAGGCTTGGGGCTTGCAGCCTCTGAAGCCACACCCAAGCTGTACCTTGGCCCCTTCTAGCCATGGCTGGAGCAGAAAGCAAGGTACCAAGTCCCTGGGCTGCACATAGCAGGGGGGTCCTGGGCCCACAAAATCATTTTTCCTACTATCTCAGGCCTGTGATGAGGGAGGCTGCTGTGAAGGTCTCTGGCATGCCCTGGAGACATTTTCCCCATTGTCTTGGTGATTAACATTCAGCTCCTTGTTACTTATGCAAATTTCTGCAGACAGCTTGAATTTTTCCCCAGAAAATGGGTTTTTCTTTTCTACTGCATTGTCAGGCTGCAAATTTTCCAAACTTTTATGCTCTGTTGCTTCTTGAATGCTTTGCTGCTCAGAAATTTCTTCCACCAGGCCAGGAGCAATGGCTCATGCCTGTAATCCAATACTTTGGGAGGCCGAGGCAGGTGGATCACAAGGTCAAGAGATCAAGACCATCCTGGCCAACATGGTGAAACCCCTTGTCTACAAAAAAACAAACATATATGTACAAAAAATTAGCCAGGCCTGGCGGCACGTGCCGGTAGTCTCAGCTACTCAGGAGGCTGAGGTAGGAGAATCGCTTGAACCCAGGAGGTGGAGGTTGCAGTGAACCGAGATTGCGCCACTGCACTCCAGCCTGGGTGACAGAGTGAGACTCTGTCTCAAAAAAAAAAAAAAGAAAGAAATTTCTTCCACCAGATACCCTAAATCATCTCTCTCAAGTTCAGAGTTCCACAGATCTCTAGGGCAGGGCCAAAAAGCCACCAGTCTCTTTCCTAAAGCGTAACAAGAATGACCTTTACTCCAGTTCCCAGCAAGTTCCTCATCTCCATCTGAGACCACCTCAGCCTGGACTTCATTGTCCTTATCACTATCAGCATTTCAGCCAAAGCCATTCCACAAGTCTTTAGGAAGTTCCAAACTTTCCCACATCTTCCTGTGTTCTGAGTTCTCCAAACTTTTCTAACTTCTGCCTATTACCCAGTTCAAAAGTCGCTTCCACATTCTCTGGTATCTTATAGCAATGCCCCATTCTCCTAGTACCAATTTACTGTATTAGTCCATTTTCGTACTATTTCACTTATTGTTTCATATTGTTTCACTATAAAAATTTTCTAAGAATGACATCAATCCAAGTGCCACAAAGGGGAAGATTACTGTTTTTTTTTTTTTTAAGTAATAACTACTTTTTCTAAAAATGATACATGCTCTTTGTTTTTTAAAAATCAAGCTATATAGAAAAGATCAAATATATGCCACCAGTCACCTCAGACCTCCTGGCCCAGAAATAGCCAGTATTGACACTTGCTGAACAATTTTTCTCTGCATATATACAGATAAGTATACATTAGGAGACAGAAGAGAAAAGGAGAAAGGAAGAAAGTGATAAACTTGACAGAGTAAAAATGAAAAACTACTCTGTGATAATATATCATAAAGTCAAAACACAAATGTCAAAGAGAAGAAAATATAGAAGGAGTTCTTTAAAAATCTGGGTAAAAAAGACAACTCAGTAGAAACATGCACAAGACAGGAACATACAGTTTATAGAAGAGGAAACATAAATGACCAATAACCATACAAAAATAATCCTCGGACTCACTCGTAATTAAAGAAATGCAATTTAGCTGTCTGGCCATTGTGGCTGGAGCCCAGTATGGGTCATAGGAGATGAAGCTAAGAGCGGCACGTGGCTGGGTTATGATTGTGCGTGTGCGTGTGTGTGTGTGCGTGTGTGTGTGTGTGTGTGAGAGAGAGAGAGAGAGAGAGTCCTCAGCCTCACTCATAATTAAAGAAATACAATTTAGCTGTCCGGCCATTGTGGCTGGAGCCTAGTATGGTCATAGGAGATGAAGCTAAGAGCGGCACGTGGCTGGGTTATAAGTGTGTGTGTGTGTGTGTGTGTGTGTGTGTGTGAGAGAGAGAGAGAGAGAGATTGATTTCTGGAACAATACAGGAAACTGATTAGCTGTAAGGCTGAGAATGGGGAGAAAAAGAGGGTGAGGCAGGTCGAAGTGGGAAGGAGTATTTTTAATTTCAATTGTTTATTCTTTTCCACCACTTAAAATTTTTAAAGATTATATGCAGGTAATACTCTTATCATTTAAAAATCTAATTAAGTTTTAAGAAAACACATACTTGCAACCAAACAAAGAAAATATAAGCCCTGAGGTATCTATTTTGTTGCTAATGCTTATACAAAGTAGTGCTTTTTCTCCCCAGCTCTTTGGAGGAGCTAAAATTGACAACTGGAGAGCTGCCACTGAGGACTTTCTCTGACTATTAAAAGAAACTAGCTTAGTCCAGGGCCCTCAGAACTGAGTTTTCCAATGCTCTCTGCTCCCAGTGACTTCCTGTTCATCTAATTCCCCAGGGATTCCCAGCTCCATCTTTTTCTTAGCCAAGGTTCACCAGCTGCCCCAGCCTCCAAGGTGTGTGTAGCCATGAAAGGCTTCCCTGCTGGGCAGAGATGGGAGAGGGAAGGAAATGACAACCTGGGGCTGCAACGTGACCCTGTCTTGCGTAAGAGTGTCAGCTCAAATTTGAAGGGTGAAATGACCAGTTTTGGCAGGATGAGAAGGAAAGCTATGCAGCTTCACAACTAGTCAGTTATAAAAGAAACAGCAAGCTCACACCTCCAATGACAAGTGGACTTGAACTTCTGTTGAATTAAGGCACAAACTTGAAACAAAGCAGACTCATAGACTCTTGGTGGACGGCACCATAACATCTTCTCTATCCACCATCTGCCGCTTTTCTCTCCTTTATGGCATCCCTCTAAAGCATTTAGAAGCTGCTAAGGCATCCACATGTTAGCACCTCACTCTTCCCTCTAGGCAGCCCACTGCATTTCTAGACAGTCTGTCTACTCTTTCACAACCTCTTTCTCTGACCATTAAATAGCTCTTCATTACATTGATTAGAAAATCATCTTTCTGTAACTTCTACACTCTCAATAACCAAGTGTTAGACTAGAAAAGTATGCAGTTGGGAATTATAGGCCTTAGTCTGAATCTCTGTTCTGCCTCTGACCCACAATGTGACCTTCAACCAGTAGCCTAATCTCCTGGAGGCTTAATTTCCCCTTCTGTAAATTGGGCTGTTCACATCACTTTCAGTGGTAATTTTGAGACTGAGTGAACCTGTAAGTGGTAAACTTCACTTAGTACCACACATGGCAGAAGATGATGATGAATCGGTGTTAGTTCCCTCCTTCCCTGTGTCCCTCCGTTGCTCGCCCTCAGCTGTACAAAGAGATCCTGGCTGTGACTAAGTTGAAGAATTCTATTGTCTCCTCCCTGAGTGTTCTCATCTCCAGAGTAAATACATCCAGGCTAAGTCCACAAATGTACCTTGATCTTCTTGTGTACTTACTCTCTACTTTGCTGTAGGAGAGATTTTGCTCTGTCACTGAACCCCTAATTACTGCAGAGTGGGGGGAAAATATATTTCCCTCACCCCCAAGACCCACCCCATCCCCAAGAGCTGGGATTCCACACTCAGACTCCTCCCGGGGTTTGAAGTTGAGTGTTCAGATGACGGGGTCTGCCTGCAGAAATAGAAGTATCTCTCATCCTTTTCACTAGTCATCAAGCTTTCTCTTTAGGAAATATTACACATTTTACAAATCCAAGGGGACAGGCCCAGTTAGATAAAAGTCTGCCAGTTCTGGCTCTGGCTGCATCTATTGACAGCTTGATTGGCACTGAGGAATCTGTGGTTTCCCCCAAACACACACACAAGGCACCAGGATGGAACAGCTGCTCTCTGCCTTGGCAGGGGTTGAGGTCCTTGGTCTTATGGATGAGTTTGTTTGTTTTTTCTTAATTAATGACCTTGTTCAATGTGGGATATTAGAGGTTTTTTGTTTGTTTTTAACCCAGTCCAACATGCCAGCACCCCAAGGGATTTGGGGATATTAAATATTCCTCCTCAGCTTCAAGATGACAGTTGATAAATGCAACCATAAGATACTGAAAAGAACAAAGGACATGAGGGGAAATGCAAGCCCTGGGGAGATTAATAAATCATGAGGAGAAGGAGTGAGTGTGGTCAAACTATGGAGCCCCCGCGAGGCCCATTACTTGATCTCTTGCAAAAATCCAGGAGATGCAAGCAGGATGCCTGTAATTCTGTTAACTGTGATTCCTGTCCTTAAATGCTCTCAGATGCATGTAACAGGGTATTTATATTCCCTTAGCAAATGAAGCATTGTTCGAAATTGTGAACAATGGTTGAGTTTGGAAAGACAGTGTCGTCTAATCACTAGCTTTGTCAGTGTCCTTTGCACTCACTCCCTAAGGAAGCCTCACTGCCCAGCATGTGCTGTGGTTCTCAATCTGTGTCACCCTGAGCCCTCATGTTCCATGGAGGTTCTGGGGCAGCCAGCTGGGAGCAGGTAGTCAGACTTCCAGGCCCCATCCACCTACTTCTGTGAGAGCAGCTGTTCTACTCTTTCCTGCTGTGTATATTAGAGAACCACAGAAGATTTTGTTTGGGTTCTTCTGCCCCAAAAAAGAAACTTGAAAATCATTGGTGCCATGGTGTTTGCATCCTTTTACAAGTTGCTTCTTTCACTCAGTGGTATGTTTTTGAAATATAACCATGTTAACATATGTAGATGGAGTTCAATCAAGAACTTGTAGAATAAACCACAGTATGTTCATTCCCCTGCTGATAGATATTTAGGTGGTTCCCCATTTTTTACCATCTCAATTAATGCATCAGTGGAGGGCATTTTCAACACAGGCAAAGGGCAGTGCCCATTAAGCTGAAGAAGGGAAGGACAGCAGGAGGGGTGGATGACTCGTGAGAATGTCAGGGGGCAGTGGAGTAGATGTGCATGGATGCAATAGATCCAGGGCCTCCCAAGAGTCAAAATGGGTCTGTGAGCTGGCGGATCCAGTGGTAGCACAGAGTGGGCGATGATGAGGTCTGGAGTATGACCCGAGGACTGGGCAGCTGAGAGTAAGGAGGAAAGTAAGTTTGTCAGAAACTTGAGAGGCCAAGGTGTTAGCTGGGTCGTTTGCTGGACATTTCCATTTAGTCCTTCAGCTACACTCTGCATCCTTCGCAGCCCTATTCTGTGCCCCAGAGGCTTTAATTACCATCTCAGTGCCCTTTCCCTCAGACTGAGAGGTACACAGCCTGGACCAGGGACGACATGGAGACAGAGCATCCATTCCTCCATCCCCTCCCTTCAAGGTCCCTGCAGGTAGCCTGCGTCTCCGCTGAAACCCACTGCTCCTTTCTCTACAATTCTTCTTTCTGGTTATAGCAAATGCCCCCGGCACCTTGTCTTGGGACCCAACACACTCACCTTGGATTTACTCCACGCCAGGAATCATTTTATTGACCTCTTTTCCTCTATTAACCTGTTTACATGTGCCATCTCTTTCTTGCCTGATTGAGTACAGGCCAATCTCATGGATACTGAAATCTTGGAAAATGATGACAAAAGTAAGGGTAGATAGGAAGTTACTTAGCTGGGTGCAAAAACCTAATGAGGGGCGGTGTCTGTAAATCTGCATAAAATGCAAACTATCCTACATTTTTGTAGTTCACATGTGAGCTCCTTTAAAATTAAAATTCCTGCCTAATTTTTAGGGAGAATTCCTAGTGTTAGCACAATATCTGGCATATAGAAAGCATTTAAAAATGAAAATAAGTTGAATTGAATAGGACTGAATTAAATTAAATGGAATTAAATTGAATTTTACTGAATAAATGAGATGCTAATTTTGCACATTTTAGACATCATGGGTGCCCCCCCATCAAATCCCTTTCCCTCTAGCGTATGGTTTTTAAAAGCTTCATGAACAGCAAATAAATTACATTAGGGATTGAGTTTCTGAAGTGAATAATGAATAATAAATGTTTGCTTATGTTAGCATCTCATGTAGAAAAATATTTAAGTCATGAAAATTTTGTGATAAATTCAAATCCCTTTAAGCTTTCAGGACCCACTTTCTTTTTTTATTTTTTGAGACAGTCTTGCTGTGTCACCCAAGCTGGAGTGCAGTACACAATCACTGCTCACTGCAGTCTTGATCTCCCAGGATCAAGTGATCTTCTCACCTCAGTGTCCTGCGTAGCTGGGACTACAGGTGTATGCTACCACCCCTGGCTAATTTTTTTTTTTATTTTTTAGTAGAGACAGGGTCTCACTATGTTGCCCAGGCTAGTCTCAAACTCCTGAGCTCAAGTGATCCTCCTGCCTCAGCCTCCCAAGGTGCTGAGATAGGCATGAGCCAGCGCACCCAGCCTGACTCACTTTCTTGATATTGTGTGTATTTTGCTCTTGGAAAACTTTGCTTTCTGTCTCCAAGGCAAAAAAACAACTTACAGTGGTTTCAGAACATGTAATTATTCATTTGAAAATAATTTTGTTAGACACATATCTATTAACATTTTCTTGAATTTGTAATACTGAATAGGAAGAAACAAAACATAAAATCTTTCTTGTTTTAGTTTTAATCTAAAATACTATATGTCTTTGCATCATATGAGTTAAAGCTTTTCTGGCATTACACAGTGATTGTTCTCTTCAAATAACAGATCGTAGAGATAGTAGGGGAAAAACAAAGTAAACATGGCTCAATTTGCATTTGGTATTTTTTTGGAGGGGGTGAGTATTTCCTCTCTTTTTTCCTTTCTCCAAACACTACACAAGTAATAATTTGACTCTATCCCTGTGGCTCCTATTGTCTATACATACATGAAGTTGAATTTCATAGTGCCCGTTATTTGAAAAACATTTCAAGTCAGAGCTTAAGATTGGGCCTTTCATGCCAAATCAAGGACAGTGGCTAATTTGGGGTTGCCAAAATCACATATTCAATTTATATTAGATAATAAGAAAAGTTGCTTTAAAGCAAAGGGTATTGTTGGCACTTATGAATAAGAAATTCTGATTATTCTAATGCAGCAATAAAAATTATTACCTGCAATCTTATTTTGGAGTAGCCCCATCATAAAAAGTCCGGAGCCAATAGCTCAGCAGGTTTTAGCATGTGACAAGTAAGGTGACAGTCTAGAGTCGAAGATTCTATCTCCACCCTGATTATAGTCTCAGAAATGCATTCAGCTGGTCATAAGAGGAGGAAGGACTGCATGGTCCAGACTAGAATGCTCAACTGGGATGACTTGATCTCCTGTGCCAGCTCCCATGGATGAATCACAGCTCCTGAGGACCAAATCGGGGTTCCCTGGGGAGTGTGCTGGCATCAGTTAGTGATGTCTCCCACCACTGGCTAGGATGCGGGGAATGGCAGCACTCAGGACATGATAGAAACAACAGAATTTGAAGTTAGAGGATCAGGGTCAGACTCTTATCTCTATCTCTTATTAGCTGTGAGGTATCGTACTCACCCATTCAGCAATCTTAGTTTTGTCATGTATAAAATGATGATAACAATTATCAAGAAAATTAAAATTGGTATCACAAATAAAAAAGAATTAAAGTGCAGCTTACATCTTATGAATTGCTACTGTATTTTGCCTATCCCAACCTAGTGTTTTCCTTTTTTAAACTCATAGCATTTTATCTTTTTGTGTGTATGTGGGTGTGTGACAGGGTCTTGCTCTGTCACCCATGCTGAAGTGCAGTGGCATAATCATATCTCATTGCAGCCTCAACCTCCTGGGCTCAAAGCAATTCACCCACTTTAGCCCTCCCAAGTAGCTGGGACTACAGGCATATGCCACCATACCCGGCTAATTTTTGTGTTTTTTGTAGAGACAGGGTTTCACCATGTTGCCCAGGCTGATCTTAAACTCCTGAGCTCTAGCTGTCTACCAGCCTCAGTCCCCCAAAGTGCTGGGAGTACAGTTGTGAGCCACTATGCCTGGCCTACTCATGGCGTTTTAGTATTCTGTCACTCTTTTGGCAATTAATTGTGAACTACCTACTGACTCACATTAGTGTATTATCTTACTTCACCATATTTTATTTTTTGTACTGCCCACACTTTCTAGCCCTGCCTCTCCTATAGTAGGCGATCCCAAGTATGAATGAATGTAAACAAGTTACTAATAGTATTTTAAAACTCCAAATGCTGACAGGGAGATGAGTAGTTACTTTTTATTTGAAAGCATGTATTTTTCATGTTATTTGAAAGGATTATTGTGATTTTATGTTCATAAGATCATAGTTTTTTGTTTGTTGTTTAAAAACTATTTTTTTTTTTTTTTTTTTTTTTTGAGAAGGAGTCTCTGTCACCCAGGCTGGAGTGCGGTGGTGCAATCTCGGCTCACTGCAACCTCCACCTCCCAGGTTCAAGCGATTCTTGTGCCTCAGCCTTCTAAATAGCTGGGACTATAGGTGTGCACCACCACACCTGGCGAATTTTTATATTTTTAGTAGAGACGGGGTTTGACCATATTGGCCAAGCTGGTCATGAACTCCTGACCTCAAGTGATCCAGCCACCTTGGCCTCCCAGAGTGCTGGGATTATAGACATGAGCCACCATGCCTGGGCAAAAACATTTTAGTGGACTTTATTTTCAAGGAACTGAGCTGCTTTATGTGCTTGGGCAGCTCCCCTGAGCAAGTTTGTAGAGGGTGCAGGCAAATGGGCTTGGTGGCACAGGCACAAAGGAGAAGTCTTTATTTCTGTGGGGAGACTGCTGACACCCATGGATAGGTCCCACTTTTGGGGCTGACTGGTAGGCAGGGCATGGGACTTGTCCGCTTTCTCTGCACAGCATTGACACCTTCTATCCATCTCTTTACTTCTTGTAACTCCCACTTCCTCTTTGTTGACACTGACTCAAAGGATCATAGATGTTTAATGATTTGCTTAGTGACAGGCCCTGGCCATAGCATTGAGCCATCTGGATTCATTGTTCAGTGTTCCCTCCACTACTCAGTCCTTTTAAAATCCAGCTCTCCTGCAAGTTGATTTCACTTCCACATAAATCATTTCTTCTAGCTTGCTGGAAAGTTCCTTGGCTTTCTGCTTATGTCTGCAAGGACAGTTAGTTCCCTGTTGCTGCTGCCAAGTATGTAAACAACATGTTTCTTCTTTCTGTGGTGACAGGCACATCTCATCATCCTGGGTAGAAGCCCCTCTCAAATGGAGGCAGCAGACTCCGCACACATTGTTGCCCACGCTGCTGTCGCTTCAGGGAGACACGAGCACCATGGTGAGAAGAATCCTTTTCTCTTCTGTCTCACAGGCACCTGGGTCTATAAAGGAGCTGTCTTCTAGATGGGTTAACAGGTGAACAGAGCTGCGACACAGGCCTGTTCTATCTGATCATCTGCAGCTATGCTACTCTGCTGCTTTCCTCAGAGTCCTTTGGTTTCTCTCCCCTTCTAGCCTTCTTCTAATCTATTATTCTGAAATACAGCTAATCTCTATGCAAACGTAGCTGTTAAGAGCCCCAGAGCATCTGTACTGGGCTTACAGGGAAATCTGCTCTGCTTTCAGAGGTGATCTATTTTTAAAGATTGTTGTGGCAACAGCTTTGGCCTCTGGGCCAGCCGGCCTCCAGACACTGTCAGGGCTGAACTTTCCATCAGGATGAACTTACACGGCTTCAGGATTCCAAAAGGAAGTTGCCATTTATGGCTCATATGGTTTTTCGTATCCCCGCATAATAGGTAGAGCGTCAAGCTTAAGGAATTGTTTAATCCACCATCCTGGGCTCAGAGCATACAGAGCATACAACGTGCCTCCATTGGCAGAAAACACATAGTACTAATGATTTTTTTTTTTTTGGTCATAATATTCAGAAATGGAGTACAATTCATAAAGAAAACCTAGGGGTATATTCCAAGATATCAAATAAAAATAATTACGTACTGAATAAAATAAGGTCCACTGTGCTCAAAAGCATAAAATCAACATCTGGAAGGCATGGGGTTGATTCAGAAAGTAGAAGTCACGCTAAAATGAGGCCAGCACATGGGAGAAGGTGAAGGGAAAGCTTCAATGAGCAACCTGGTCCAAAAAGATCCATGGGCCAGGCAGGGAGCTTCAGTCCCCAGAGGAACTGATGAAGGGGGCATCAGCATTTATCCATCTGTCCATCACACCTTGCAGATCTCTCATTCTGACCTGCTAGAACTTGAAGCACCTTTTTAGATCTGGAGGAGCCTGTGTAAGGATGGAGAGAGGAGACAAGTGAACTTTCTTGTCCCCACTCCCTAGAACATTCCACACTAACCATCAGGTTTGCTTGTTGGTGCCTAAAATTCATGTAATAGGAGGAAAGTACTTTCTATTCCATACCTATTAATAAAACACTTAAAATACATGTTTGATGGAAACTCCTAGAATAGCAAGTCACAAATCTAAATGTCTACAGGAACCAAGCAAGCAATGTGAGTGAAGCAGGTGGTTATCAGAAACCAGCAGCAGCAGCAAGCATAGTTATAAATGGCAGCTAACTGATGGCTATAGTATGAGAGAGATGAAACAGAGTGGTGAGGACTGTTGCAAACTAAAACCCATACCTGCTACTTAGCTCCAGCCCCTGGCAGCCATGTGGAAGGGAGGCTTATATTAGCAGAGCTCCTTTTTTAAGAAAAGGTAGAAATTTCGAGTTTTATTGGAGAATCTTCAATTTTTTTAAAATTATTTTTTATGTTTTTAGAGACAGGGTCTCACTCTGTCACCCAGGCTGGAGTGCAGTGGTGCAGTTATAGCCACTGCAGCCTCAAGCTCCTGTGCTCAAGTGGTCTTCCTGCCTCAGCCTCCCAAGTAGGTGGGACTACAGGCGCACAGTGCTTGTACCCAGCTAATTTAAAATTTTTTTTTTAGAGACAGAGTCTGCCCAGGATGGTCTCGAATTCCTGGCCCTAGGCTACCCTCCCATCTTGGCTTCCCAAAACTCTGGGATAACAAGCATGAGCCACCACAGACCCAGCCCAATTTTTAACTGATGGTAACTAACTGAAATATGTTTAAGACTCTGAGTAAGTCAAAACAAGTGTGAAGGCTGGATCCGTGACTTTTGACCTGGAAAGCAAGAGTGTCAGGTTGCTGTCAGAGCTTTCCTGTTTTCCTCGGGGGTGTAAACTGGCAGAGTAAGGGGAGGTGGGTCCATTCCTGAATGAATACCAAACAGAGAGGAGGCTAAGACCAAAAGACCATCTTTTTGCCTAGAGGGATTCTGGTTTCCAGCACTTGACCCAGTGCTCAGTGTACTCACTGCAGGTATGAATTGAGTGGGACCTAGTGAATCTGTGCCCTAGAATGCTATTGTCCCATAGCTGTGAAGTTAGGCCACTCTGCTTTGCGTGATTTACAGAATCAGAGGCAATCCAATTTTAGTTATATATTTTTAGAAAGTTTTCCAATCTAAATATAGCACTCTATTGCCTTCTCTTAATTTGAAAATGATAATAATACCTATTTGATACAGATAATAAATATATGATAATTAAATGACCTCACACAGTTATAATATTAATAGCTACTGCTTATATATGGCATACCAGCAACGGTTCTCACCACATTACATTTATTAATTCAGAAATCCTTCCAACTCGATGAGATAGGTACAATTATCCCCATTTGTTGGATGGAGAAATTGAGGCACCCAGAGATTAGGTAATTTTTCCAAGGACCCATAACCAGTGAGTGGTAAAGATATGAACCCAGGCAGCCAACCACCCCAGAGGCTCTTTATGTCATGTCACATTATAGGGTTTGGCACTGCAAATGTCTCCTCCCTCCTTAGGCCCACCAAAGAATCTGTGAAGTGTGGGGCAGACAAGGGACACAGCAAGAATGAAGGCAGCCCAGAGAGAAGGGTTTGGAGTGCCGATGGGAAGGCCTGGGGCCCAGGAGCATGTGGAGAATCTCAGCTCCCACCTGCAGCAGCTGAGGGCATTTGGTGACGTGCACCCAGAAAGCTCACTTGCCAGTCAGAATTGAAATATGTGAGGAACCAGTTTGGGAGGCCAAGATGGGTGGATCACATGAGGTCAGGAGTTCGAGACCAGCCTGGCCAGCATGATGAAACCCCATCTCTCCTAAAAAATACAAAAATTAGCCAGGTGTGGTGGTGCACACCTGTAGTCCCAGCTAGTCAGGAGGCTGAGGCACAAGAGTCACTTGAACCTGGGAGGCAAAGGTTATACAGTGAGCCAAGATTGTGCCACTGCACTCTGGCCTGGGCAACACAGCAATACTCGGTCTCCAAAAAAAAAAAAAAAATGTGAGAAACATAAAGGAGATGGGTAAGAAGACAACTTCTCCCAGGCACAAGGAGTTGGGACTGATAGTTTTACAAATTGGGAAAGGGGGTAACTTCTGCATTAGGCCTGGAGGACTGGTTGCTTGAAGCAGAAGCAAAAGTGGGCCCAGTGGCTCACACTTGTAATCCCAGCACTTTGGGAGGCCGAGGTGGGTGGATCACGAGGTCAGGAAATAGAGACCATCCTGGCCAACATGGTGAAACCCCGTCTCTACTAAAAATACAAAAAAATTAGCTGGGCGTTGTGGTGCACGCCTGTAGTGCCAGCTACTCAGGAGGCTGAGGCAGGAGAATCACTTGAACTCTGGAGGCAGAGGTTGCAGTGAGCCGAGATTATACCACTGCGCTCCGACCTGGCAACAGAGCGAGACTCAGTCTCAAAAAAAAAAAAAGACGGAGAGACTCAGGAGCAAGCAAGAATCAAAATAATGACAGCAACAATGACAGTAACAACCACAGCAGCAGCACTTGGGCGCCTCTTGTATGCAGGTGCTGGTACTTCCACAGACATGCTCATTGAATCCTTTTAACAACCCTTGGAGGCAGGACAGGACCTCCCATTTTACAGATGAGTTCACACTGCCACCTCTTCGTACCAGAAAGTACCATGAATCTGAAGGACCTACTGTTTCTACTCTTTGCTGTACCCCAAAAGGACCAAGTCCCCATCAGTCTGTATGGTGCTCCTAGGCAGGCCCTTGTCAGATTCAGTACCTATCAACCAGAAGACACTTGAACTGTTTATCAACCTGATGCTGTTAGGAAAAAAGCTTACTGAGGCCTTAAAGGTGAGTAAATGCTAAGTGAGGAGCCAGGGCAGAGAAGCAGTGGGCTAGAAATAAATGCTGATTGTCCTGCAGCAACATGAAGTCCTGGAACAGGTGCAAAAAGAAGTATAAACCTTTGCCCCTAAGGCCTCAAACAAATCACCTAAATGGGCAAATCAGAAACAATAAAAGCAAGAAGAACTCTCAAACTGTTTCTACTCCATGAACATAGTTTAAAAACTGCTGCCATTGAAATCCTTGCACCCATAGTGGCAGATGTGGGAAAGGCTGAAAAAGAGCTCACCAGGCCAGCACGTGTTGCACGTGTGGGGAATCAGCTTCCCTCTAGAAGCAGAAATGCAACAGGCACCACCCAGCCAGGGGCTGCAGCAGGAGCACGGGTGGGTACATTCCCACCGTCTTTCATGTCACCTCCCTGCTGTCCCCTCACGTGGCCATTGCCCCCACAGCAGGAATGAAAGAAATCCACTGCGGCCTAGGTTTCTCCAGGCCTCTGCTGCCTCCACCAGGGAGAAATAAGAGAAGGCAATTTGCAACTTATCTTTGTGTAACAACTAAGGGGCAACCAAATCCCTTACAGCTCTCAACAGCACAGGACTTTCTGACCTGGACATTGGTTACTTCTAATTCAGAAGTCCTGGCTGGATCCCAGGAGCAAATCTGCATGTTCCACCCAGCACCAAGGGGGAATCTTAGCTCTGCTCTCCTGTGCTTAAACCTGTTTGTACCGAGTACAAAGACTTTTGGGGGGTTGGTTTTGGTTTTGAATTTTGAAGAAAATAATTATTAATGAGAAAAATTTCCCCTTTGAGGATTCTCTGTAGCCTGCCTGCTTGCGTGCGGAATGCCCATTGAAGGCATTGCCCTCTAACTAACAAAACGCCAGTGGCCAAGGAGCAAGTGTTTCAGTCTCAACGCACAAGCTAATCCTTTTGCTCTGTGCCTTCCCTGTATTCCTTATGCAGACAAAACTGCCCAAGAAGTCACGAAGGCTTGTGATCGCATAAAGATTCCCAATTCAGGCTCCTGGAATGTCATGAACCTGAGCCTGGCCAGCTTCCCAGAGCAGCCATAGACAAACTTGGTATTAACAGCTTTCCCAACCCTGCTAAGTGTTCAAGGCATTGGCTTTGTGTTTATAACTCATCTCCTAAAGGATATTAAAATGAAATGGTTCAAAGCCAAGAACATTTCAGCATCAGCCTTTGAGAGGCAGAGCCTGCTGAGTGCAGACGGCCTTGTTTGGAAGTAGCCCCATCTGCGGCCTGGGCTCTTGCAGGCTGGGGAGTTCTGCAGTGTCCAGTGACAGCAGATGGAATGGGCTCTGTCCGGTTAGAGCTTAGGGGGCAGGGGCTAACTAAGTGGATTCCTAAGATATAATTTCCTATGCACGAATATGTATATCCCCCCGCCCCGCCCCCACTGGTCCTAGCCTGTAGTCACATTTTACACAGTAGACTGGAAAAATGTCAGTATCAGGAGCTGGGCACTGCATCTCACCCAGGTCTCCTCTTTTTTACCTTACACGACCCTCCCTTTTCTCAACTCTTCCCCTGTGGCCTGCCTTCTCAGCTTGCCCAGTGCTGGGCCCTCCTGCCTCCTGCTCACTGGATTACTGATGTTCCTTGGGCCCTGTGTGTTCCAGAGAGACCAGAAATCAGGGACCCCCAGTGTACACAGGCCCTAGGTCTTGTGGGCCCCTGACAGGTAACATGGACACCTGGGAGCAGCCACAGTGAGGTGTCCTTTACCTTCCCATGCTCTTCTTAGCTGTCCCTGCTGCCTCTCATGATGCCTCCAACCGGAGCCTCCAAGCGGGGCCTGGTGGTACAGTCAAGTGAGAGTAAGCCATGGCTGGCCACACCTCAGCTGACTCTCTCCCTTCAGACTTCCCACTCCTCTGGGCCCCGTGCGCTCTGAGAGAACCTTCCTCTGTTGCTTCTCAGGGCCCATTTGTTTTTACAAAATGCACAACCAGCCTGAGTTTGGCCTTGCCTTTGAGCTCCCCAAGCAGCACATGTGGCATCCATCCCTGCTCTGTGCCCCACAGGGAGCAAGGGCGAAAGGGGAAGTGAGGGTGCAGTGGAGTGAGGCTGAGGCCCAAAGAAGGAAAGAGATGCCCCGTACTCTGTTTTCACTTGCATCAGGAGGATCCCTTCTCGGAAACTTTTGGAAGTCACTCTAGAGTAGTCACATCTAGGGGATTGGGGTCCAGGGTCACTCAGCAAGTTAGAGGCCAAGCAAGGCCTAGAATGGACCCCAGGTGCCACCCACTTACCACACTCCAGACCCAGAGAGGGAGTTGCCCCACCCCCACCCCTGCTGAGGGTGCAGGGCTCCAAGCAGCCCTAAAGGACAGGCAGGTAGGGGCTACAGGGCTTGGCAGCCCTTGGGGCCAGCGGAGAAGGAGAAGAGAAGGCCTGTTCCCCACCCAGGTGTATGCTATTGGCCCCTCTAGCTAGGGTAGAGCTGAAACCTCATCAAGCTTGCTCACCAGCTGCTGTCCCTTCATTGTGTCTGAGAGCAAAGCCTGTCCCTTCATTTCTCTCCTGGGGAGGCTGAAGTGCATGAGCAACATGGTGACCACGTTCCTGAGGTTCGGGTTTTTCACTTCTGGGCTGGTTTGTAATTTGTGTTCAGAATTTCTTAGAGAAGCCTACGTAACTTCTATCCCGACTCGGCTTCAAAAAGGATTTTTAAGGCAGCTTATGGAAAATGCATCTACATCACCAAGACAAGTGACAGGAACTTGAGGTTGCTGGAAGCCTTCACTACATGGTGGCCCCAAGTTATGGTGGCGGAGGGGGGCTGGTCACTTTCCTGGTGGTGAGGACACTTAAGGCAGGCAGATCCCAATGGTGACCAGGCCATGTGTGGACACGCTGCATATTTATACCCTGTGAGCCTCACGTGGTCTGCTGCCATTGGATCACTTCACTTTATGGATGCACACCTGTCCCTAGAGATGGCCACAGACTTCCTCGTATCACACAGCTAGTGAGCAGCAGCCCTGAAGCCATGTCACAGGCCCCTGTCTATGGCACTGTGAAAGTGTTCCTCATGAAGAGGGTCTCCTGTGGGGACCACTGAAGGTTCTAGGGTAAGGAAAGAGTCTCTTCCAGGCTTTGTGTGTTCTCAGACTTCCCGTGTGGCCTCCACAGGCTAGCAGCCTCGAACAGCAGCCCCCAGCAGGGTCTAAGTAGCTTCAATGTGTTCGTTTCCTGGGTGAGGGAGCTATTCTGAGTTAGCGCCAGGCTAAGATTTGGGACTTTCCATTTTTAAACTCCCTGGGGTCCTTAAAGCCTTTACCGTTGGTACAGAGTAGGGACTATTTCCTAAGACTGCTACCAAAGACAATCGTCACATTGTACACAGAGGCTTCCCTCTTAATGAAAACTGTCCTTCTGTTCCAACTCCTGCCTTAGGACAGCCACAGGGAAATGAACGCAGGGTTACTGAAATTTATTTTAATTAAAAGCCTCCTGGCCTCCCCGGCAGTGGGCAACATTGCAGTCCTGCATTCCTCTTGCTCTCGGGATGAAGCCTTGTTTTCTTTTGCCTGTGTATGAACATCTCTACACAGAATCTTTCAGGGTCTTTTGGAATGATGTGGCTCCAAGTCCTCAGACAGAGCCATCTGCAGAGATGTCAAACCACGCTGCCTACCAAGCCACACCTTCTCCCTGCTGTAACTCACAGCCAACCTAACCATTCTGTTAGAGTGGAAATAGAAGATTCACGGCCTTGGAACACCTATGCCATTAGGGCTCAGATTTACAAGCTAAGTCATGCTCCTGTGTTTTAGAAAATGACCTCAGCTTGTGCCCAGGCCTTCGGCATCAGATTGCAGAGGATTCTAGAAGTGGTTTTTAAAGGTAGGGATGGACTCGTGTGAGAGTGCTGAAACTGCTGGCTCTTTGTGAACCCACACCCTGTTTCAGGGCACAAGATTCAGGCCGGGAGGTGGCAGCCACTTTAAGGGGCTATGACTTCCTATCCCTCTGGAAATCCTGTTGTCACTTGTCCCAGGTGGAGATAGACTGGGATGTCCATTGCCAGGAGAATAAACTGCTTCTCAGGAAGTGACCCCTTTGCTGTAGTTATAGGACTCAATTTGCCCTCCCCTAAAAGACTGCTCATGTGGATTTAGTTCTCAAAGTTAATTTGGAGGTGAGGGGGTTGGGAGAAATAAGTCAGGATCTTGCAATAAAGGAGCTTTCTTGTATCCCAGATAAAGATAAAAGTGGTTTGAAATCTATAGACAGGGAGGGTGCCCACGTGGATGCACCAGACCTTCCTCTGTTCCTCAGCTCTAGACCATTTTAATATACAGGGGTCCTAACCTGAGTTCACAGATGCCTGATGTGTGGTTGGCTTGCATGTGACAACATCTGTCTGGGAACCCTCTATCTGGCCTTATCCCCCTGTGACTAGAGACCTACCAGGAACAAAAATGGGAAAAGCACAAAACCTTAGAGAAGCTAAGGACTTGAAGGAAGAGGGCAGCGACTTGAGGAGACGGTCCCCAGAGGGCAGATTCCCAGGCAGGGCCCATCTCTGTCTGCCCACCGCAACGCCTGGCCTTCTGTCACTTCAGCAGCCATGTTGCCTTCATGTAAGGAATACACTCCTTCCGCACTCTCCTCTCTTCGTTCCTCCCTCGCACCCATTCCCTCTTCCGGAGGTCCACGTACACTAACAAGCATCCTCTTTGGAAAATATGACTGGGAGTCCCTAAGTCTGAGGTTAGGAGCCATTTGCGCATTAGTTGAAATTGAACCCTGCAGCATCCTCCCTCGAAGCTTCTCTGTGAGCTGAGCTGCACTGAGGGACAGGAGCGTGCCATTCTCAGGTTGAGAGGACCAGCCCAAAGGGGCTGTTAGGGGAAGGAATACTGGGAGGTGGGAGAACATTACAAATAAAAGGGCTTGATATATGTGAGGTGCGGCTGTGTCCACCTGTGCCAGGGAGACCAGCTCCTACCCCAGGAGAGGGCAGGGAAATGCTTCCTAGCCCTTTTGGCCTCTGCCTTTCCCTGAGCGTGGCAATGCTGCTTCGGCCAAAGCCCAGAGTCTGAAACTCAGTGCACAAATTGCCCCATGCCTTATACATCTGCAAGTCTTCATAGTAAGGGCCCATCTTTAGGGACAAGGCTGAGATGCGGAAAGATCTTTACTTTTAAAAAGAATTACTCGGCTACATTCTTTAGTTAACTCCCAATTAACCAGAAAATTAAAATACCAAAAGAGTACTCCACTCCTGAATATCTTCATTCATTTTAGTCATGAATGTTCATCTCTGTAATGCTTTTATAATCAACAAAATTAATACCACTTCATCCTCAACATTTGCTGTCATTACATTATCAAAGTAGCCAAAGTTAATACTCAGTTTGCACATTAAATCTGTAACGTTTTCTCGCATGGGTCAG
Organism: Piliocolobus tephrosceles; assembly: GCF_002776525.5. Lineage (NCBI taxonomy): Eukaryota > Metazoa > Chordata > Mammalia > Primates > Cercopithecidae > Piliocolobus > Piliocolobus tephrosceles. Next base: position 129,416,363 of record NC_045439.1, read on the forward strand.
CTATGAGGAAGAGATGTAACATTTTCCATGTGGTAGATTTTCTCCCACCAAGACAAAAACTTCTGAGTAGTGCTCCAGAAATGCATCTGCTGGTGGCTGGGGACAGGCCCCATTGAAAGAGAGGGTCACAGGGACCCAGTTCAATTGATTTCTGCCTAATTGCAGACCCCAGGGCCAGCTGGCACTGAGTGCAATTCCTGCTCCTGTCTGGCAACTGTCTAAAATCTACACGGAGTAAATCTTGCAGATGAACATAACTTGTTTCAGACCTAAGCTATCTTTAGGTTGACTACATTTGGTAGACATTTCCCAAGTGTTTACGTCTCTCCTTTCTCACACAGATCCTACGGAATACAATTAGATCATTTCTTAAGACCCGCGATTCTCATTGTAAATTTCAGGCATGTTCTCAGAGCTCTTGAGGTGTACAGGGCTGTTTATCTGCAAAGGATGCTAGACTTCTGTGTCTTTTGAGTGCTCTGTGTGTTTTCATGTTTCTCTCCTCTCATTGTCCATTTCTGCCACTTGCTGCTTCCAGTATGCCTGCTATTTCAGCCCAGTATGGACACCCATAGCCACAATTATCAAAACTGTCCCTAAAATTAAAATCATCAACATTTATTGAGCACCAACTATAGGTCAGTCCTGTTATCATTTATTCGTGTGCATTAACCTGTTTACTTCTTACACCTCCTTATAAGGGAGTTATTAATATAATGGTCCCCCTTTTCAGATGGGGAACCTGAGACACACAGCAAGGCACACAGCTATAAGGGGTAGAGCCAGAACCTGGGCCCAGATAACGCAAGCCCAGAGCCTGCTCTCTTTGCCACTCACCCTGCTGCCTCCAAGAAGCAGCACACTTTACAGGGGCTAATTGGATTTTTGATCCTCATGTGCTCTAGATAGCTGTACCTGAAGACCATGGAGGCCACTTTGGAAGCACCTGGCATTACCGTCACAGAATGAGAAAAATAAATCCAAATCAATTCACTGGAAAAGATAATGAAACAGATAAAACGCTAGCTGGCCCAATCAAGAAAACAGAGAGAAAGTACAAATACAAAACTAGAAATGATAGAAAGGAATAACCAAATATTGAGGAAATTTCTAAAAGCATAAGATAATGGTTTGTACAGTGCTCCATAATAAATATGGTATTTCCAAGTAGAAATGTCAAGTAGACCACTGTATATATATATGGCTCATAATCTTCCCCAACAGACTTTATGTGCTTGTCATGTGTCACCATTAAGCTATCTTCAACAGGTGCTTCTGTGGGAGTCCTATGTCTCCCGGGAGAGGAAGCCGTCACATTTTCCTCTACTAGGGTAGGGGCAGCAAACTTATGCACATGGGCCAAATTTGCTCACCACCTGTTTTTGTAAATAAAGTTTTATTGGAACATGGTTATTCTCATTCATTTATGTATTGTCTGTGGCTGCTTTCATGCTACAACAGAGTTGAATAGCAACAATGGGGATCATATGGCCTGCAAAGCCTAAAATATTTACCATCCTGTCCTTTACAGAATAAGTTTGCCCAACCCTGTGCTAGAGCCCTGTGATTTTTCCAGTTTCAGACTAGTTTCTGTGCTGGTTTCTTGGTTCAGGATTTCCAGACCAAGTAGGTGGTACACATTCAGACTGCATATATGCTTATTTCAGGTATTCTTTTGCTAGTCAGAGCCTCTGGGTAGACACCCTTAAGTCTACACCTGGAACAAGTGCAATTGTTCTTATCTTCATTTTAGAGATTCCTGGCTTAGTCCGTTTGGGAAACTATAACAAAACACAATAGACTTAAGCGGCTTATAAACCACAGAAGTTTTTTTCTCACAGTTCTGAAGTCTGGAAATTCCCAGATCAAAGCTCTGGTAGATTTGGTGCCTGGTGACCTGCTTCCTGGTTCATAGACAGCTGTCTTTTCACTGTGTCCTCACAGGATGGAAGGAGTGAGGAAACTCTCTGATGTGTCTTTTATAAGGACACTAATCCCATTCATGAGGGTGCCATCCTCATGACTTAATTACCTCTGAAAGGCCTTACCTCTGAATGTCATCACCGTGGGGGTTAGATTTCAACACGTGAATTTGAGGGGGATAAACATTCAGACCATATCACTGCCTGTATTCATTTTATTTCCTGCATAACAAATTTGTTTACCATTTATTACCTCGCAGTTCTGTCGGTTAGAAGTCTGGTGTGGTAAGGCTTGCTTCTCTGCTAAGGCTGAAATTGCTTTGTTGGCCAGCTCCACTCTCAACTGGAGGTTGGGGTCCTTTCTGAAGCTCGTTCCTGTTATGAGCACAGTTCAGTCCCTTGCAGCTGCAGGACTGTAGCCCCTGTTTTCTGTAGAGCTGGTGGCCAGTGACCCCTCTCAGCTCCCATAGGCTGCTCTTGCTCAGGTCCTTCCACCATATCCCTCTCCATCTCAGCAGCAGGCACAATCCTTCTCATCAAATCTCTGTCATGCTTTCCATAAATATGACTTCCTTTTCTGCTACCAGCCAGAGAAAACTCTCTGCTTTTAAAGAGCAGCTGTGATTAAGTCTGGCCCAGGGGATAATCTGTTTTTGTTTTTGTTTTTGTTTTTGTTTTCTTTTGAGACAGGGTCTTGGCTTTGTTACCCAGGCTGGAGTACAGTGGTTTGATCACAGCTCACTGAAACCTCAACCTCCTGGGCTCAAACAATCCTCCCACTTCAGCCTCCCACGTAGCTGGGATGACAGGTGCACATCACCACATCTGGCTAATTTTTTTTGTATTGTTTATTTTTTGTTTCACCATGTTGCCCAAGCTGGTCTTGAACTTCCAGGCTCAAGCGATCCTCCCACCTTGGCCTCCCAAAGTGCTGGGGTTACAGGTGTGAGCCACTACCCCCGGCCATAATCTCACTTTCTTAAAGTCAGCTGTACCCTATAACATAAGCTCATCTAAGGAGAACTATATCTTCATACTCACAAGTTCCATCCATAACCACAGGGGAGGGACTACAGAAGAGCAAGGGTCATGGGTCACCTTAGACTTCTGGGGGCCACACCAGCTTTTTGCAGGGAGTTCTATTCAGCTTTCCACCACAAATGATCCTTAGGCTTCATCCCTAGTCCTACTCAGACTTAGAAAGCCTCAGTATTAGTAGATGGACCTTTTTTCTAATATGCTCATGGGCCATTCAACCTCAGCTCCCACTCGCTTCTCTGGCTTTTAGTTCTCTCGTCATTTTCCATACCTGAGGTTTTCTATTTCTTGCATTCAAGATTGGCATGCGTTTAAAAATATGTGTGTTATATTATAACCTGTATGTTGAAGTATTTGGAATGATTGGGGTTTTGAATGATTGCTTCCCTCAGCAGCATGTCAGCAATATTTTCCAGATTTTTCATGTTTTAGAAATGCGTACCAAGATTACCCTCCAAATCCATCAAAATAAGTGAACTTTCAGAGTCCTACCCTCAGTAAAGTTATAGTTACCCTATAACTAAGGTTATAGGAAGAACTGATGGTTGATCAACCTGAAAACTTACCAGTGTGTTCAGATCTAGGGCATAGTTTCTTCTTTTGCAGTAACTTTTCTTTATGTATCACCGGGAAAGCTAGATGTATGAAAATTAAGGAAAGTAGATTACGGTATCTTTCGAGACCTAAATTCTTTCTAATGAAACAGGCAGATTAATGGGCAAAGGGTAGTCTTTTTTTTTTTTTCTTGTCCCAATACCTCTTTTCAAATAGCTCAACACTGCTAACAGTATATTTATTCTGTTTCCATTTCAAATCTGTGAGCAGTTTTCAAAGTTATAATAAATGCTTTTCTTCAGATGTAGCTGAGCAGTATTTTCAAGAGAGCATGACTCATCTTAAGGATTCTGAAGGGATAGGAAGAGCCAAATTTCTTTCAATTCAAGATGAATTTTGCCATTTTCTACAAATGACTGGACAAAAAGAGGTGAGTGAGTTTGGATCACAATTGTCTAGTTATTCACAGTTGATATCCAAAGGGCTACTCCTTTACTCTGCAAGCATCCATTAAGCACCTATTGTGTGCAAAGCATGTGCCAGTCTCTAGAGGGACACATAAATAAGGCTAGGGCTCCTTTCAGGCAGCTTCCAGAGATACTTGCTCTTAGAAGCTAGGAGACTTCATGAGAATATAGATTGTCATGCCCACCTACAAAAGATCCTACAGAAATAGTGGACAGGCCCTGCTTATTGAAGTCCTGCAGATCTGGCTGGAATAGTGTGGCAGTTAGTGTGTCTAATCCCTCTCTCCTCAGTTTGGGTAATGAATGGAATTTGCATATCTAAGGAAAACTATACGGTGCAGAAGTTACAGCTCAGTTGTTTAGTATTGATTCATACAAGCATGATTTACATGGCTTATAAAAATAGAACAAATCCCAGACCTTATATTCATTGGTAATTAAACCCTTGGAAACGTATTCCTTGCAAAGCCTAGCATACCGTGGCTTTATTCTTTTGTATATGTGTGTGTATATGCATATTAATACATATATATGTCTCCAATCACCGACAGATACTGAGGAACAATTATATATATATATATATATGTGTGCATATATATGTATATATGTATGTGTATATATATGTATGTGTGCATATATGCCCACACCCTCTTCTCAGTGCACCTAAGTCCTGTTTACTCTTCACTCCTCTCTGTTAAACTTTTCTTTTTTTTTGAGACAGAGTCTCGCTCTGTCACCCAAGCTGGAGTGCAGTGGTGCAATCTCGGCTCACTGCAACCTCCACCTCCTGAGTTCAAGCAGTTCTCTGCCTCAGCCTCCTGAGTAGCTGGGATTACAGGCCCCCACCACCACACCTAGCTAATTTTTTTGTATTTTTAGTAGAGACGGGGCTCTACTAAAGAGCCAGTTTGCTAAAATCTTTTAGTGAGACGGGGCTCACCATTTGGCCAGGCTGGTCTTGAACTCCTGACCTCGTGATCCACCCGCCTCAGCCTCCCAAAGTGCTGGGATTACAGGTGTGAACCACTGCGCCCGCCTCTGTTAAGCTTTTCTTATCAGAGGTTAATGCCGTCTCAGTTTCCTAGAAAACTATACATGCATACATATATACACACATATGTACACAGTACATATATGTGTACACACACACACATCTATATACATAGTTGTTCCTCAGTATCTATGGGGGATTGGTTCCAGAACCCCCAAGGATACCAAACTCCAAGGATGCTCAAGCCCTTGTACAAAATGGTGTCATATTTGTATGTAACTTAGACATAGCCTCCTGAGTACTTTATATCATCTCTAGATTGCTTATAATACCTAATACAATGTAAATGCTATGGTAACAGTTGTTACACTCTATTTTTTATTTGTATTGTTTTTATTGTTGTATTGTTATTTTTGTTTTTTTCCCATATAATTTTTGATCTATGGATATGGAGGGCTCATTATATATTTTTTTCAACTCTAACCTATCATGGCAAATCTTGGAAATGAAACACTTTATTTCCCTTGCCATCTGTAGACCTCCTCCCCCACAGCTCTTTTCTCATCCTTAATCCCCCCACTACCCCCATCTTCTCTCAGTTAGGGAACATGGGCTTTTATGTAGATATACCCATGTTTCTCAGGCCAAAGTAGTGCCACAATCACCATGACAAATGGGAGTTTTCTTGGTCACCCAACCCCAGGGAGAGAAATACCTTCCAGGGGCATCATATTCCCTCCCCATCTCCCCTCACATCTCTAGAAGACTTAAGGGGAGTGCTCAGGTCAGAATAATGGGGCATCCATTGTTTTCCATCTTTAGTCCTGCCGCTCATCATCTCTTGCCTGGACCGCTGTAACAAGTTCCTGTCTCTCAGCTGCTTTTTCCATGCTTGCCCTCTTCTAATCTACCCAGAATAAGGAAGCCATGGTGACGTTTCCAAAAAGCAGATCTGACCAGTGAACACTAATTTGTAAAAGCCAGTCCACTGGCTCCCCGATGCCCTCAGGATAAACTAGAATCCTGACATGGCCCACGGTGTTGTCCATGACCTGGGCTCCACTGACATTTCCAGACTCATTTTTGCCTCCTCTCCCTGATCCATGTTCCTGCCACACTGCCTTTTCTAATTCCCACTTCCAGGCAGTGCCAGCTTTTGTTTCCTCCTCCTGGAAGGCCCTTCCTCATTGATCTCCAGGCCAATGCTAACCCATTCTTCATTTCTTATCAGCTTCTCTGAATCCTCTCCCCCAGGCTTCATTTAGACGTTCCCCATTATTCTTCCTTACAGAATCTATTTGATGTCATCAAATATTTGTAAGTATATATTCACGTGGATATTTAACATCTGTCTTGCAACTAGACTGAACCTGTGAAAGCGGAGACCCTCTTGCCTGTGGTGAGGAGTGATGAGCAGAGAGGTGGATGCATGTTTGGCCACAGGCCAGCTGGCTGTTCTGACTCCCATGGGCCATGCATCAGTTCGTCTGTACTGTCTGGCTTCCCACCATCGTGTCTTGCTGAGTCAGCCAGTGCTCACTGTCAGTGATGCTATGCCTCACTGCCCTTGCCCCGGTCACCCAGATCAGTGTTGATCAAAAGATGCACCTCACTCTCCTAAGCTGCCCTCAAAGATTTTAGCAAACTGGCTCTTTTCATTCTAGGGCCACTACCAGCCCATCCAGTGCCCTTATGATAATAGAAAAAGCTGCCCCTTCCTCAGGTAGATACCGCCCATGTTGGAGGGGACCAGAGGCTGGATTTCAGCCCTCCCCATGCTCTGGCCAGGCACCCCTGTGTGTGGCACCCCCTGCCCAGCCAAACATGGCCAACAAGGGCCGGGCCCAAGGACAGTCCCAGAGCCAAGAATGGGGCTGTGCTCAGGCCATCCCAGATGTTCCCACAGCACGTGGCCATTGGCACTGTGGAACATGATCTTTGGGGGCCGAAATGCCTTTTAAGGTAAAATGTAAGTGAAGGTCACTCTGCCACAGGTTAAGCTACTTTACGAGGGTTTGTCTTCTAGTTATGCCACTCTTTTGCTCAAGAATCTTCTCTGACTTCCTCAGCCTGGTCACTCACTGGCTGTCAACAGGCCATGTGCTCCTCCTGTGCTCCCAGTTGCCCATACCTTCTTCTCAGCCCACCTAAGTCCTCTTTACTCTTCACTCCTCTCCATTAAGCTTTTCCTAGCAGAGGTTGATGCCATCTCAGTTTCCTAGAAACTCGTGCCATTTAACTTCCTTCACATCTACCCCGTTTCCCCAGTCAGGCTGTAGACAGTAGCCAAAGCTTCATTTGAGAAAGGGAGTCTCCCTGGGTCTTCTCCCCATCACTGGCTCCTCTAAATCTGCCAGTCAATTCCCACAGAAATATTACCAAACCCAACACTCTCATCAGTCTAAGTCCTTGCTCTCAGAAGTTGGGAGATATGATGGGCTTTACCCTCAGGCAAGTCTAGATTTAAATTCTAGTCCCTCATGTACCTCAGTGGGGCCTCACTGGTGAGTTACACAATCACTCTGCCTCTACAGAGATTCCTCTTTCACCTGAGAAATTGATTTCTGCCTCATCAGCACATGTAATGTGGTTCCCCTACCCCAGCCCTAGCCCCTGACTTGTATTATTGCCAACAAAAAGATTAAAGGCCCCCCTTGTCCTTCTGTTTGTGGAGCACTTTCAGGACACCTTTGGGGCTGTGTCATGAGGAAGCTCCCATGGTCCGTGCTGTATTTGGCAGTCAAATTCAGCATCCATGCTCTGCAGCTGATGTCGTGCCTTCATGTGGAAGATCGTGGAAGAATTTCTGGAGGAAGTATGGAGGATTGACATACTTTAACAGGGTTTTCCCCGCATATTTTGGTGTCCGAAGAAGCTAGTATCAGGAAATGATGTGTCCTGACCAATTCATATTTTTTATTCCATGTTAGTATAAATAAATTGGATAAACCAAACAAAATGTCACATCATGTTGGAATGTTTACTTTCAGTTTCCTAAACGATTTCCTATGAGAATGGTAAAGCCTGGAGTGTGTTCAGGATGTTCTATACATAGATAATTTGCCCAGGAACACTGTATTTTCACTTCTGTAAGAATGGCATTGCGGACAGAGGGAGAAAAGCATGGGACTAAAATGTATGAAAATTAGGCCGCGCATTGTGGCTCGTGCCTGTAATCCCAGCACTTTGGGAGGCCAAGGTGGGCGGATCACTTGAGATCAGGAGTTCAAGACCAGTCTGACCAACATGGTGAAACTCTGTCTCGGCTAAAAATACAAAAATTAGCTGGGTATGGTGGTGGGCACCTGTAATCCCAGCACTTTGGGAGGCCAAGGTGGGCAGATCACTTGAGGTCAGGAGTTCAAGACCAGTCTGGCCAACATGGTGAAACCCTGTTTCTACTAAAAATACAAAAATCAGCCAGGTATGGTGGTGGGCGCCTGTAATCCCAGCTACTTGGGAGGCTGAGGCAGGAGAATCGCTTGAACCTGGGAGGTGGAGGTTGCAGGGAGCTGGGATCATGCCACCGCACTTCAGCCTGGGAGACAAAGAGAGACTCTGTCTAAAAACAAAAAACAAAAAACTCCAGATTTCCACCTGCTGTTGTAAAATGGAAGATCTGCTGAGATGTATTTTAAAAAAAAAACAAGTATGAAAATTGCTGGCTGGATTCAGATCCTAGCACCAACATAGCTGAGTCCTCTGACTCTGAGCAGGTTTCTTAACTGCTCTGTTCCTGTTTCCTCCTCTGCCTAATGAGGATTAAAATTTTACCCATCTAAAGAAGACAGCAAAAATTAAATGAGATTACACACAATTGTGTGTGTTCAGCACAATTACTGACATGTGAGGACTGATCCATGTCAGCTTTTGTTCTTACTACTCAACTGAAATGGATTCCTGTAATGGCTGAGTGGGTTTATTTTGCCAGGTGTCCTTTACCTGGTTTATTTTACCAGGTGTCCTCTCTCTTCATAGTTTACACCTTTCTTCACATTTGTGTTGTTTCCTGACTCCTGTTCAACCAGAGGTGATATGATTTTGCTGTGTCCCCACCCAAATCTCATCTTGAATTGTAGTTCCTATAATACCCATGTGTCATGGTAGGGACCTGTGGGAGGTGATTGAACCATGGGGGCGGTTACCCCCATGCAGTTCTTGTGATAGTGACTGAATTCTCACAAGATCTGATGGTTTTATAAGGAGCTTTTCCCCCTTTGTTCAGCACTTCTGTCTCCTGCTGCCCTATGAAAGAGGTGCCCTCTGCCATGATTATAAGTTTTCTGAGGCCTCCCCACCCATGAGGAACTGTGAGTCAATTAAACTTCTTGGCTTTATAAATTACCCAGTCTCAGGTATCTCTTCATAGCAGCATGAGAACGGACTAATACAAGAGGAGAATAGGCTCAGCTCATGAGACTACCACACCCATGTGAAAATATACAAGTTATGTAATTTTCTTAAGAGGCACTGATCTTAATCAGCCTTTGAACTTGTTAACTAGATAGCTTTTTGTTCCTTTCACAGAGAGCAACCTCGATCCTGAGAGAGTCCCTGGAAGCCAAAGTGGGAGTATTTGGCGATTTCAGTCCCGAGGTGGCAGAGACATACTGGCTCCTGGGAGGAGCAGACCTGGTGCAGGGGAACCACAGTGAGGCCCACAAGAAACTGAAGAAGGTAAAGCTGGAACCAGTACGAACACAAGAGTAGGCTCTCCCTCCCCTCTCCAAGGTCAATTTCTCTCCCTCATGGTGGTTCTTTTAAATGAAACTTTAGAAGTGGCTTGTTTAGATAAGATGACATCACTTTTGTGGTAGATCTAAGCTAATACTTTTTGGGTAAAAGACATAGTAAGCCTCTTAGACATATATGTTTTTTAAATGAATTATCAATTATTTTTACTACGCAAATATTTTTAATTTTTTACATAGTATAATTTATCAGTCCTTTATGTTTGTGGTGCTCTCTCTATATACTGAGTTTATAGAGGAATTCTCTTACGTATTCTTCAATTGTCATTCTTCCTTTTCTTCTTTTAAATTTGGAGTTTATTTGTGTGGATGGCATGAGGAATGGATCTAATCTTACCTTTTTTCCAAATGGCCACCCAGTTGTCCAGCACCATTTAATTAGAGAGCCCATCTATGCTCCAGTGACTTCAGATAACACCTTCATCATATACTGATTTTCCTTATGGACTTAAGTCTATTTCTAGATTTCTCTTCTCTTCCACTAGTCTTTCTGTTTATTCATGTGTCAATATTTCACAGTTTTAACTCCAGAGATTTTACAGAATGATTTAATTGATAGGAGTAGACACCCCTTATGGCTTTTCTTTTGCTAGAATATCAGGTGTTCTAGCTATTCTTCCATGTTTCTTTTTCTACATGAATTTCTGTATCAATTTGTCTAACTCCATAAAGAGCTTGCTGGTATTTTTACTGCATTACTTTTAAATAAATCTTGTGAAAATTGACAACTTTGTGATATTGAGTTCTTCTATCCAAGAACAAGGGGTATCTTTCCATTTCTTCATGCCTACTTTTATATCTTTCAGGCACATCCAAAAGTGTTCTTCATATGGGTTTTGTATATTTCTTATTAAGTTTAATTCTAACCATTTGATCTTCCTTATTACTATTATAAATGGAGATTTATCTACTGTTATATCTTTTGATTTATTTTTTTACATATGAACCCAGTTGGTTTCTCGGTAAATTTTATATCCTGCTAATTGCTTCGTTTATTGCTTGAGTTAATTCAATCATTGATTCTCCCAGGTTTTGGGGGTATTCTATTATATCATCTGCAAATAGACTTAGTTTTACTTTATGCTTTCCAGTTCTTATGCCTCCAATTTATTTCATTTGTCTAATTGCATTTGCTTATACCTCCAATATAATAATAAACAGCAGTGGAAATAATGAGCATCTTTGCCATGTTCCTGATCTTAGTGTAAATGCCTCCAGTGATTCTTCATTTAATAGATGCTGGTTTTAGAATTAAGGTTTATATATTTTATCATGTTAAGAAAGTATCCATCAATTTCTATTTTCATGAGTGCTTTTTTAATTAGAACTAAATGTTGAATTTTACCAAAGGCTTTTTCAGCATCAGTGGAGATTATCAGATGGTTCTTCTTAGATCATTTAAATAAATCACAATAAATAAATTTATTTCACACTACCAGAGATTGGGCAATTTATAAAGAAAATAAATTTATTTATTATAATTCTAGAGCCTGGGAAGTCCAAGATCCAGGGGCTGACATTTGGCAGGGGCCTTCCTGCTGCATAATCCCTTGGCAGAAAGTGAAAGGAAATGAGAGAGAGAAAGGGAGAGAGAGAAAAGGAGGCCAAACTCAGCTGTTCATAATGAAACCACTCCCAAGATAACAGCATTAATCTGTGCGTGAGGGCAGAGTCCTAATGGCCTAATCCCCTTTCATTAGGCTCCATCTCTCAACAGTGTTGCATTTTGGATTAAGTTTCCAACACATGCTTTTTGGGAGGCACATTCAAACCATAACAGATGTTGATTCTATATGCTAACATTTATTGTAGGATTTTTGTGCCAATATTTGTATGCATTATTTGTTTAAGGACCAATGTTATATTTGCTTATAAAAATAATTTGGAAGTTTACCTTATTTTTCGTGCACTGAAAGAATTTATGTAGCATTGAAACTCTGTAGTCTTTGGAGGTTTGTGTCTTCTGTGACATCCTTTAGGCCTGGTGCTTCTTTTGTAGGGAAATTCCTTGATAATTTTCTCTATTTCTTTTACAAAAAGTGGTCCGTTGAAGCTTTTTGTCCCTAATGGGGTCATTTTGGCAAACTGTATTTTTCTAGATAATTATCCATTTCACTTACATTTTCAGATTTATTCGCATGGAGATTTGAAAAGTGGTCTCATGAATTTTAAAACTTTCTACTTTTTAACAGTTATTTTCCCATTATAATTTCTTAGTTTTATATTTTGGTTTTCTCCCTTTTTCCTTGACTTAGTTTGTCTATTTTGTTAATTTTTTCAAAGAGCCAGGACTTTAATCCCATAAATCCTATTCTCTATTTCCTTAATTTCTGATTTTATCTTTATTATTTCTGTCCTTGTACCTTATTTTGTTTTGCTCTGTTAAAATTGTTTTTCTGTGTTTATGAGTTGGGAATTTAATTCATTTGTTTTCATTTTATTAATCTGTTTATGAATATGAAATTTTCTTTTATTCTAAATATATCTCATAAGTTACATCATATGTTTTCATTACATTAATTAGTTTCAAAATGGGGAAAACCTGGGAAATCCTAAGTAACATAATTAATCAAACCAAAAGAATTAACTAGTTCTGAGGGGCTATCCTATAAATCAAGTATTTTTCTCTCATGATTTTTCTGATTCTGCTGCAAAAGACACTAGATTTTGTAACGTGTGACACCTATTTGTTGGTGAGGTGACACATATCTTTTATCAGTTAGTTAGCAAATAGTTACTTGGCACCTTCAATAGGCCAATCACTGTGCTAGCCAGATCTGAGGGAAAACAGTGACCAAGACAAATACGATCCTTGTCTTTGTGAGTTCCCAGTCTAGCCAGGAAGAAATATATTAGATCAATCATTTTTAATAATTTAAACATTACCCATATGCCAAAGACATTTTGGTGAGGGAGAGGTAAGACGGAAGCTGAGGGTGGCAGATGCCCTGCATTTCCACATCTGTCACCTCCATATAGTAAGAGCCAATGCTGGCCAGGCACGGTGGCTCATGCCTATAATCCTCGAACTTTGGGAGGCCGAGGCAGGCAGACCACTTGAGACCAGGAGTTCGAGATCAACTTGGCCAACACAACGAAACCCTGTCTCTACTAAAAATACAAATAATTAGCTGGGCATGGTGGCACACTCCTGTAATCCCAGCTACTCAGGAGTCTGAGGTGGGAGAATTGCTTGAACCTAGGAGGTGGAGGTTGTAGAGAGCCGAGATCATGCCACTGCACTCCACCCTGAGTGACAGAGTGAGACCCTGTAAAAACAGAGCCAGTGCTTTTTGAGTGGTTGTTACACCAGTGGCACCGTGTTAAGCAATTCGTGTATATTAACTCATTTAACTCCTACAGTAACCCTAAGAGTTGGTATATTAGGCCATTCTTGCATTGCTATAAAGAAATACCTGAGGCCAGATGTGGTGATTCATGCTTGTAATCCCAGCACTTTGGAGGCCGAGCTGGGCAGATCACCTGAGTTAGAGACCAGCCTGGCCAACATGGTAAAACCCCATCTCTACTAAAAATACAAAAATTAGCTGCTGGTGCACACTTGTAATCCCAGCTACGTAGGGAGGCTGAGGCAGGAAAATCGCTTGAATTATCTATTTTTCTCATTAATAGAACTATAGAACTATTGAATTATCTATTTTTCTCATTAGTAGAACTATAGAACTATATTGCCAAAAAAAAATGCTCATTATTATATGAAAAGAAATTTGTAGAAATTTGTCTTCTGTCTGGTTATGTAAGTGCTGCACCTACCTAATAGCCTCAACTTTGTCTCTTGGACTATTACATCTACAATATTTACCATATGGCCCTTTGCAGAAAATTTTTCTGAGCCTTGCTCTAAGCAGCTGGGAATGCTGCTTAGAGGGAATGCTAAGCAGGGCACAATGGGTCTAGAGTTGTCCTTTGGAATTTTTTTTTTTTTAATCACTATGAGGATAGTGTTGAGGATGGAATGGAGTGGACCAAGAATGGAGACAAGAGGACTCAGTTTTCTTTGTCCTTCTTCCATCCCACAGTTTTAGGGATTGAATGAGATGAACTGAGTGAGGCTGTTCTAATGAGCACCAGAGACTGCCTGCGTGCAGGCCATGCAGGCCACTGGGAAGCTGTTCCAACCATCAGCACCTCTGCAGGAGAGAGGAAAACGCAGAGCCAAGGTGCTGCCTGCCACTGAGAATACCTGCTTTCCTTCCCCCTCCTCACTTCTCCCCTGAAGAAGGTAGATGACATCTGGAAAAACTCTTCCTAGGGTTCAGCCCAGCCACTGCACCCCAGGCAGGGGAAGGACCTCAGAATAGAGGAGGGTGGCAAATGATAACAGAGATACACAGAAACTTGAGCAGGGCTGAGCAGGACCACACAGACTTTTACACTGTCACTGCTGGCTCCCGGTGGGACTGAACTGGTTTATGTGCCCCACCGCACACTCACTGCTGCCAGGTACGGCTCATACATCATTCCTCATCTTCACAGGTCAAACCTGCATAGCTCTGTTAAACAGAGAAGGAGCCTGAGGCTCCCAGAAGTAAGCCAGTGGTCTGTGGGCAGGTTACTCTTATGTAAGGCCCGACTCTTTCCTCTATGCCAGTGGCTCACCAAGTATCCTTCTTGAGCCCCCTGCATCAGGGTCACCTTCTGAATCAGAGTCTCTGGGGCAGGGGCCAGGTGCTCAGGGTTCTGCATGTTGGCCAGTTTCCTAGGCGGAGGCTGAGAAACACTGCTCTGGGCCACACTGCCGCCCAAGAGGCTAAAAATCAGCTCAGCTTCAAGAAACTCTCAGGTGCATCACCCTAAAGCCTGTGGTAGAAGTTGGTGGCCCCTTTTTCCTGATTTGGCCTTGTTTACCATCAGTCCTGAAAACAATAGCATTGGCATCTTAAAGATACCTGACCGTTTGCCAGACTCCAAGAGAAACGATGGATACTTGTATTTCTGAAGGTTGTACACTGTGGTGCATGCAGTTTTGATCTCCACTCCTCCACATGTACCTGTCTGAGGACAGGCTGACTGCTCTGTGAATACGAGGGCGCAAATGGGGACTTAAAACATGCTTTTCACATCTGCTGCTGACTGCAGTTTCTCAAATGCCATATTTAGCACTCAACTCTGTGAAGCCAGCAGTTCCTAAAGCTAAACACTGCCTGACAAGTGTCTCTTGTTTTTATCACAGCAACAGCTGCATCCCCTAAGTTTTCAACTCAGTAGCAGGAACCCACTGAACAGTGGCTTTTCCAGATGTACCCTCCTGCGCTGAATGGTCCAGGCATGGCCCCACAGGCATGAAAAACAAAAAACAGGAAGGCCTGGGAAACAAGGCACACAGCGGGATTAAATCACCGAAAAGGAAACCATGTTATTGATCTGCCTTTTAAAGGCATCTGCCTGCAGGGGAAAATCACAGAATTCTCTTGGCTCCAGATGGAAATTTCCACAGCAAAAGTTCACCTACTTGTACAACATAGAAACCTGATTGTATTCTAGGATGGGCATCATCACCAACATTTTCATCAGGTGAAAGGCTGCAGAAAGAATTCCTGAAGGCTGCTTCATAGATCAGGAACACCTCAGGAGTATGCTGAGCCCAAGAACAGTGTGAAGTCAGATTTGGGTCCAGCCTTCATCTGGCCTCTATATTAGGTACTATCTTCAGCAGGGTTCAATCCACGGCCTCACTACTTTAGCTGTGGGCATTAAACATTTCCATAAAAGAATGAAATAATTTTATGTGACCCCTTTCTTCAAAAAAATCAAAGCCCATAAAATGAATCTTTTTAAGAAAGGAGTTGGAACATAGTTTTTATTCAGAGGTTGTAGGCAAGAAAGCCAATGTTAAAAAGGTCTTTTTTTTTTTTTATTTTGAGATGGAGTCTTATTCTGTCGCCCAGGCTGGAGTGCAGTGGCACGATCTCAGCTCACTGCAATCTCTGTCTCCCGGGTTGAAGCAATTCTCCTGCCTCAGCCTCCCAAGTAGCTTGGACTACAGGCACGTGCCACCATGCCTGGCTAATTTGTGTATTTTTAATTGAGATGGGGTTTCACCATGCTGGCCAGGCTGGTCTCGAACTCCTGATCTTGTGATCCGCCTGCCTCGGCCTCCCAAAATGCTAGGCTTACAGGCGTGAGCCACCACGCCCGGCCTAGGAAGGTCTTATGTGGTCATAAGTCAAGACTGGAGAACAGGCTATCGAGTCCCTGATATATTCCAGCCATTCCTCCAAGCAGGCCAATACACACAGCCTTCCTAGGGAAGGCCATACCTTATGTTAGAATCCATTCCCTGTAATTCCACCAGTGGCCCACTTTGCTTTACTTTCCCTTTAGCATATTTGGTATTTTCCTTGTTGTCCTGGATATACCAGAAAATCCAGAGCCAAATTTGGAGTTCCCACAGAGCCACCATGCTACTCCACATTGTTTTCATGTGTAGAGCCTCATTTGTCCTTGATCCTGATTTTTCTAATCATCTTTGACTAACCCATTGTTGGACCGCAACAGCCCACCTTTTTTAAAGAGAAGGTCATAATGACATTAATTGCACATAAAAAGTCTTGTTCTTGGGTTGAGAAGTGTGCTTAAAGACTCTTCAAGCGCTCGTGACTTGAAGATGTTTGTAAATCAGTTTATATGAGAATGAGAGCCAATTGTTAAAGGGGTCATGGTCATTCATTCTTATCTTGGTTAAGAGTGAATTTGGAGGCCCGGCGCTGTGGCTCACACCTATAATCCCAACACTTTGGGAGGCCAAGGCGGGTGGATCACCTGTCAAGAGTCCAGGACCACACTGGCCAACATGGTGAAACCCCATCTCTACTAAAAATACAAAAATTAGCCAGGTGTGGTGGTGGCATGCCTGTAATCCCAGCTACTCGGAAGACTGAGGCAGGAGAATTGCTTGAACCTGGGAGACAGAGGTTGCAGTGAGCCATGACCACACCACTGCACTCCGGCCTGGGAGACAGAGTGAGACTCCATCTCAAAAAACAAAAAAGAATGAACGTGGAGCCTCCCTTGCCCACTATAGGCTGTGTGGGAATAAGAATTCCAGTTCTCCTGACCACAGGCCTCCCTGACATCATCAGCTGCAGGGAAGAGGCACCCTCCTGAGGTTGGGCGCGCCCAGCTGTGGCACCCGGACACAGTGCCCCTCCATGTTTGCTCTCCCTTGGAAAACACTTGATTTGTAGTGTACACAGGTTGCCCACTGACAAGGCTACATTTGCTGTGGAAAGCTCCTCAAACATCAGAACTCTGACCATGGCTTAGTGAGTGTACAGTGCCTCAGAGGGTCATCAACTCTCCCACAAGGTCTGGAGGGGTGCAGAACTGTGGGTGTGGACAGACCATTCCGGCCTGAGGCTTTCCAGCAGTTTTTCAGAGCTTCGCTGGAAACAGTGAGTTTATGGGTACATGTCCAGGGATGGAGGGAAAAGCAAAAGCTCCTGTTACATAAATCTAGTGTAACCTTAAACAAGTTGAAAGAGCAATGGTCAGGAATGGCTGGTGTAGATAGCACAGATTCAGGAAGGACTGAACCAGATCGCTAAGCTCCATGTAATAGGGAAATTTGCCAAGAGAAGGCAGTTCAGAAGGCCCAGCATTAAGAGTCTGCATCCCTTTCCTTGGCTGGCTTAGAAATAGGCAAATCCAGCCTTTATACAAAAAGCCGGCTCCACTTGAAAAAGAAACCATAATTTCTGTGTGGGTACACAGCAGGATTTCTCTCAATAGCAAGTCCTGCCAATGCATTTATTTTCTAAATATTTGTATTGCAGTTGTTGTGGAGAAGGATGATAGTACCTTGCTCCAGTACAGTGGCCAAGGGATGGAACAAAGTCGTGGGGGAGTCGAGGGATGTCGATAAGGACATAGAACCCATGGGACTTGGCAACCTGGAGGTGAGGAGTGAGGGAGACAGCAAGGATGACATCCATGCCCCCGGGGCTGGCATCCAGGAGATACTCAGGGAGAGCTTTCTGAAAGAGTCTGCTCTGAGGAGCTGTGCGGGTGGCAGTGGCTGGACCTCACCCCCTTTATCCTTCATCTCCCATTTCCCTGCAAAGCCCAGCATCCCCCTTCCTACCTTCCCTGTGTTTCTCTCATGGGAGGCTCCCTACCCACCAACCAGTGCCTCAGTCCTCAGGCCATAGGATCACTGGCCCTCCAAGTAGGGGAGCTGCAGGGCTGTGTGAGAGAGACAGAGACAGAGAGAGAGACATAGACCGAGAAAAAGAGGATGCAGGGGTGTGTTCTCTCAAACACACACTTGGAATTCCTTCTGCCTGTGAGCCCTCCCCACCCCCCCCACCACCACCACCTCCTCCCCCCAATCCCCATCACCTCCCTCCATCCCCATCCTGCCCTGTTTGTTCTTCACCTGCTGACTCCCCAGTCCTCAGGTCTCACTCCAGTGACACCTCTTCACATAGGCCTCTGCTGGCCCAGGTACCCTGAATCGACCACCACCAACACCCCCTGGTATTCATTCATAGCCCCATTGTCTTTTTTTTTCTTTTGCACCTCTTATCACAGATTGTTATGACATGTTTATTTGTGTATTTTAAAAATATCTGTCTCCGCCACTCCATTGGAAGCCCCCTGAGAGCAATGCCCACTTCTGCCCATCCTCCATTGCATCTCTGAAGTAGCCACAGGGTTGGCGTGTTGCAGGTGTTCAGCAGACACCTGCTTCAGGAAGTGGCGAATGTGGACGAAGACATGCGTCCAGCCAGGACGAGGCTGGTTTCTGTGCGGCTCAGAAAAACCACCCACTACCCCAACTGTGTTTCTGTAGGGGAAGGCTGTCTGATGAATTATGTTTTGGTTTACTCCTTCAATTCCCCCAAGTTAGTCATTTCTGCCTGCCTTGTAATGGTTGGTAAATGAAAGCGTACTTGTATTTCTTGAAAGATGTATCACGTTTCACGCTTCCAAGGAGTAAGGCTTCCGGAGTCATCTTTTCTCTTAGTATCAGCCTTGAGAATTGACATGAAAACAGAAGCACAATTTTCAAGTTTCTGAGTAATTTCTCCCCTGTGGACATAATCTGGCATTGGATAATGTGTGTAAAGAAGAGTAGTGATTTCAGATCCTCAGCGTTGGAGCATTTTTTTAAATTTACCTTTCTTTAGCTTTTTCATTTCATGTAAGTACAAAATACAAGTAATAGCTTGACAAGCCTGACTTGGAACCTTACCAGGAATGAATAGTATGCTTTTCTCGATTTTCTGTTACGGAGTCATGTAGCCTTGTAACTTAAATGACCCTTTAGTTGCAGTCCTTGCTGCACTGTCTCCATTAATAAATAGGAGGTATTCCATCGGTACCTTCATCATCTGAAATTCCTCAATAGAAGTTACGATGCAATTCTGGGACCTTAGGCAGGAGGTTAAGGGAGGAAGGGAGATACCACCAATCTACTTCTGCAGGATGCTGCTAGGAAAATGGCCCTCAGTAACAACTGCACGTTTTCACAGATCCCCCTAAAACAGAAAATATTCTTCCTGAGTTTGGGTATTGAATTACTGTGGGTTTTTAAATGACAGTATAGTGAGTCACCCAACCCTGATGCCATAGCTGCCACTGAGCCACCCCTCTGTCCACACTGGGAAGGGTGTTAGCTCAAAGGCACCACAGCTAGGAAGATGGCTAACTGATAGCACCTATCCCAGCTTTCTTGGCTCCTGGGCTCCTTAGACTGCTAGCTTTCAAACCTCAAAGTCATGTCAAAAAGAATTCTGAAAGTTTGCATCAAATGCTTAAGATTGTCTCTTAACTACCCCAGCTTTCCGAATGAGTCCTAAGAGTAAGCAGCAAATAGTGAACAGCCATCTTTCTCCTATTGAAGGCTGGACTGTAATTTCGAGAGTTTTTAACACCACACACCCAGTGGGACTTCCCTAGCCGAGGTTTTTAATAACTGATGAGCCACTGGAACCCTAGGGTCCAACTGTGTCTTAAGGAGTCTAGACTCCATATAAGAATTTCCCCAGCTTACGTGTTTGTCCTATTTAATCATTCACTCACTTAACAACTACTGCATCTGCTTGTGTGCCAGGGGTTGTGCAAGGCCCTGGAACACAGTGGTGAGCAAGACAAACATGGCCCCATTTAGGGACAGCCTGCAGGCTGGTATAAAAGCAGACATTCCCTTCTGTCTTCCTGCAAGGGAAAGAAAAGCTCCCTGTTTGGTATTTAAGGAACAATAGAAACACAAATGACTTCTCACAACCCTGCATATAAAATCAAAGAGAATAAGAGCAATGTAAGGAATGGCTCCTAAAATTCATCTGGACACTCAGGAGTTCAGTTTATTGTTCACTTTAAAGAAAAGTGAGAAACACCCCTTATTGGCTCATTTCAAGGAGGAGCATATCTGCCTCTCAGAAGAATCTGGGGAGCACAGAGTACCTTTATTTATGGTGGAGAATGTTCTACTGTCAAGGTTTGGCGAGTTCTTTACTTAGCTCAGCGGCATGTTTACAATGCCTGGCTCCAGTAGGTTCCATTAACATTTATTGACTTCCTCTCTGTCAATGCCTATGTTTTTAACAAAAGAATCAAAACACCTACTTCACACAAAAATGCTTAAGTAAATTTAGCTAAGAACAGCAGAATGTTGAAAAATTCAGTTTGTTTCTTAGATAAATATATAACTATATAAAACATTTTCTAGTAGAAGTCCATAATGGGTTATTTTGCTGTTTTAAAAAGCTATCTTTGGAAGACTAGTTTAGTTAATGGATGACCATTTTTTCCAGCCTTGGTGCCTGACCTTACATTGTAATCACACAAGGGATTAGTGAGGGGCTGAGGATCTGTTTCTGTCTCCTAGTTGACACCCCTTTGCATCTCTTTTCACTTCAGCTGGAATTTTCGGCAAATCTCCTTAGTAAGGATAAGTAACCTTAGGGGGAAAAAATATATTAATACCAGGAAGAGTTGAGTTTTGACAAAGGTCTAGGGATAGGGTAAGGATGGGGCTCCCCTCTTCAGGGCTTGATTACTGAAAAGGATCTCTTGACCCAACCACAATCTTCTCTCAGCTCCACTCTCTCTACGAACATAGTAGTGAAAATGATCAGCACAAAGGTTTGTAACAAGTGGGGATGGTGAGTAGACCCACTGATAATTTGAATAAGCACTGTCAGTTGCCTTCTCATTCTTCCCAGGGATTCATGCATATTCAGCGAATAGTATATTTCTATCCCTAGAGAATGAGGGGCCAGGGAGAAGCAGCTTCAGTCACCAAAGGGGTAGGATGGAAATTCCTCCCGAATATTAGATTTTGAAGGCAATCTGTTAAGGCAGAGTGAACTGAGACCTGAGACTGTCTCAACTAATCGTTACAGTGTCAGTAAAACTCTAATGCCACAGTGAATGAATTAACGACAAGCAGTGACAACATCACCTCTCAAAATGAGCTGCATCGGAGGCACTCATAAATATATAAACACAGGGAAGATTGGGTGGCTTTAAAAATAGCCCTGATCTTTTACACTGAGTGAAGGTATTTCTGGGCAAAAATAAAGTCTATTCTGGTAAGAAATGTTAATGCTAGAGAGAGGGGCCTCTCACTGATGGGCGACAGTGGGGGGAAGCATCTTGCCTCTCTTGCTCTGTGGCCCTTTCTGAGCACCACCCCCTCTGCTAGGCCCAGTGTGCCCAGGCTTCCAATAGCTGTAACCCAAGCAGAGTGCTGGAAGGGTTTTCCTCAGGTACCATGGGTATCATGAACGTGTCCCCATCCCCTCCCCTCAAAGCAACGGAACTTAGTCAAAGTTCCTAAATTTCTAGGGTCACAACAACCTAAAGCATTAAAGCAACGTTGGCTCAACCCCACGGAATGAGCAGCTCAGCCCATTGCCTAGGCTAGGCCAAGGTCCCTGTGCAGATTTAGAAAGTCAAGGGCTTGTTGGACAGAGGGACAGGGATCCTTGCCTTTGTAGAATTTGAATTATGCATTAAATAAAAGAACGAGAAGAGTTTACTACTGCTTGATACTGTATATTTCTTAGTCAAATGACTAAGAAATAGTGAATATTTTCTGTTATTTAAAAAAATCCTGTCATATTCTCATGTGATAGTTACTATTTTCAAAGGACAACCACATTCTCAGATTCAAAAACCACATTCTCAATTCCTCAGACTGAAACATTCAGACAGTTTTTATAGTTTCCACAGCTTATAAAGACAAAGGCAATTGGCTGCTTGCATTTTAATTTTCTTGAAGACCTAAAAATGGTTGGCAGATCAGAATGAATAAACAGCCTTCAGTAGTAGGTCCCCAAACCCTCACACTTTTTTTACTCAAGCTATTACCATGTAGCACAATTCATCCAATTTTTTAAATATATATTATGAAATATTTCAGTTATGCAGAAAAGTATGGATAACATAACAAAGACCTTTGAACTCACTATTCAATATAAGAAATAAAACATGACCCATCCAGTTGAAGTCCCCTGTATACCTACCCCATCCCCAGATAGCTACTTTTTTTAATTCGGTATCATTCCTATGCTCTTATTTTACTATGGTTTTGTTTGGCATGTTTTAAAACTTCATATAAATTATAATATATATGTATTCATCTGTAGTTTTCTTTTACCCCTTGACGTTGTAATCATGAGATTCATGTATGTGGTTATATATACACATACATATATCAAACATTTATATATCACATACATATATAGTATACACATATCAGTTTACATATATATTACTAAATATTGCTAAATTGTTTTACAAAGGGACTATATCAGTTTGAATACCCACTATCAATATATAAAAGAATTCTTGTTGCTTTGTATCTTTAACAAAGCTTGGTAGTTTTTGCAGGCTGATGGGTGAAATAAATGGTACCTACCTCATTGAAGTTTTAGTTTGTATTTCTGGTTATTAATGAGATTAAGCATGTTTATGTCATCAGATTTCAACTCTTTGAATAATCTGTTTATATCTTTTGACTGTTATTCTATTGAGAGGTTTTGGTTTGGTTTGGTATTTCTCATTACCTTATAGGAATTCTTCATGTATTCCGAATGTTAAACCTTTCTCATTTCTGTACACTGCAAGAATCTTTCCTCAGCATGGTTTGTCTTTCTACTTTGCTTATGGTGAATTTTGGTGCACAAATATTTTAGGTTTTCATATAGTTACATTTTATCAGTCTTTCACTTTTGCTTTGCCCAGATGTTGTCTAAGAAATACTTCCCTACCTCAAGATAATAAAGATATTTTCCGGTCGGGCATGGTGGCTTACTCCTATAATCCCAGCACTTTGGGAGGCCAAGGCAGGTGGATCACCTGCAGTCAGGAGTTTGAGACCAGCCTGGCCAACATGGTGAAACTTCATGGGGAACATCACACACCAGCGCCTGTCGTGGGGTGGGGGGAAGCGGGAGGGATAGCATTAGGAGATATACCTAATGTAAATGACAAGTTAATGGGTGCAGCACACCAACATGGCACATGGATACATATGTAACAAACCTGCACGTTGTGCAAATGTACCCTAGAACTTAAAGTATAATTTTAAAAAAATAAGAATTATAAAAAAAGAATTAGGAAAATAAAAAATAAAAAAAGCAAAAATTAGCCAAGTGTGGTGGCAGGTGCCTGTAATCTCAGCTACTCGGGAGGCTGAGGCAGGAAAATCACATGAACCCAGGAGGTGGAGGTTTCAGTGGGCCAAGATCGCCCCACTGCACTCCAGCCTGGGCAACAGAGTGAGACTCCGTTAAAAAACAAACAAACAAAAAAACCAGTATTTTCATCTAAAAGCTCCAAGTTTTGCATTTCACATTTAGTCCTTTAAATCTTTCTTGAGCTTAATTTTTTGTGTTTGATTTGGGGTAGTGATCCATTTTCTTGTTTGGAAAACCAGAGGTCCCAGTACCATTTATTGACTAGCCCACCTCTTCCTCACCAATCCTGCAAGGTCACTTCTGTCATCTGTCAAGGCTTGGGCTCTCTGCCCTGTTCCACTGGTCTTTTTGTCTACCGTGGCTGACTAATGTGCTGTCTTAATTACTTTATTTAAAAAATAACAAATAAAAGGGTCTTGGCATCCAGTAAAGCAAGTTCCTGCACCTCATTCTTTCTCAAAATGATTCTGGCCATTTTTGGCACAGCTTTAATCTTTCTCCTCTCCTCGATTTGCCCTAGCCTAGGATGAGCAATCAAATGGCAAGACTTAAAGTAAGCAGAAAGAAGAAATCAAGCCAAAGCCAGCCCTGGATAATCCATAAGCTGAGTATTTGACTCCTAATAACTAAGACATTGCTGTGTAGTAAAGAGTATGGAAAGCCCATGTATTAATAAAAGTAAAGTATGTGTTTACAAAAAAAAAAAAATATTTTTTTTTTTAAAATCTTTTCCAGGCTATATAGCAAGGGCCATATTTAAAAATAGAAACTGGAGCCCATGCTCTGGTCAGTACCAAGGTTCTTGCCTTTATTTTTAAAAATACTACTTGTAAATATATTTTTTGCATACAGGTAAGTCACAGAGAGTTTTGTGAAACAGTGCTAAAACTGTTCATTTTTGCCTAGATCCCTCAGAACATCCAAATCAAAGGTCAGTCACTAGGAGAAACCCCAAGAACGTGCTAATTCCATCACAGCAGGGTCTAAGAATGAAGTGATCTTTCTCTCATTCAAGGGAGACCTTATTTTCCTGCTCTCAGTGACATTTCCATAGCCTTATGATAGCTGCTTGGTGTTCTACAGTGTCTCCAGATCCAGACCCTCTTATACGGACCACAGGACAAAAGGACTCTGGCCACCCAGCAGGCCATGGGCATCCTCTCCACGTGAGTTGGCTTCCCTCACACTTTCTCTAAGTATCTCATTCCCTTTCCATTCAGAAGCTCAAGAGGAAGCTGGTTCTAGAAGGTTCTGTGGAACCTGCTCTGGAATGGTTTACTGACTTCCCATAACTTCCATAAAGGACAAGTTCCTTTGAAACCCAAGTTGTAAAATAAATTCCTTGCCCAGATATTTAAGAAAACATTCATCCTTTAAGTCAGAAATATATGCTGGATGTTGTCTTCCTGCAGACCAGCCCCTGCAGGCTAAGGCACCCGCTGCAGGGGGAGGGCCCCAGGAATTCCTGTGGCCTCCTGCAGCCCTGCTTCTGGCTTCCCTCTGCCCTCGGATGCCTGTCAGGACTGCAGCTGGAGAGTTCACTGACTTGACCTTAAAGGTTGGCCCGCCACATCCTTTCTCAGCCCCTGAGCAGAGGCCCAGCTCTCTGCTGTGGAGGGCCCACCTCACAAATCCTGGTTCACAGGGAGCAGCCCCAGGGCTGCCCGAGTCTGTGCTCAGGGAAACAGGGCCACAGCCTGGAGCAGGGAAAACCTGGCCAGCAGGGAAGGCGAGCCAGGGAGGCCTCCAGCACAACCCTGACCATCCTCCTCACCCATGTCCTGCTCACCAAGACAGCTAAAGGTCGAGTGCCTCAGCTCAGTGGGGATGGTCACAGGTGATTTTAAAAGACGGGCGGGGCCGGGCGAGGTGACTCATGCCTATAATCCCAGCACCTTGGGAGGCCGAGGCAGTGGATCACTTGAGACCAGGAGTTTGAGACCAGACTGGCCAACACGGCGAAACCCTGTCTCTACTAAAAATACAAAAATTAGCTGGGTGTGGTGGCGTGTACCTGTAATCCCAGCTACTCAGGAGGTTGAGAGGCACAAGAATTGCTTGAACCTGGGAGGCGGAAGTTGCAGGGAGCCGAGATTGGGCCACTGCACTCCAGCCTGGGTGACAAAGTGATACTCTGTTTGAAAAAAAAAATTAATAAAAAATAAAAGATGGAAGGAAAACATCTCATTTTATGCTCTGTGCTACAATTCTCCTCTCATTTATAGCCCCTCCCGAGGCTTCTCATGAATGGGTCTGGGCACCGGCTGGGCAGCAAAGGCTGGATGGGAACAGTGTGGGGGCTGAGGGGGCACCACAATCACCCCAACTTCTGCTTGTCTGCAGGGCCCCGAAGGTTGCTGCGAAGCCAAGGCAGGCATCGAAAGCCAAAGTGGCCTTCTGCACCAGCATCCCTCAGGACACCATGCTGGCGAAGGCCCGGCCCGGCACAACAGCAGACTGACGCCCCCACCCTGAAAAAGCCTAGAACATTCCTGGGCACTGTCATTTAGGGTGCTGTATAAATCTGTCTCCACCTAGAAAATGGAATTCAACAGTCAGGATACAGATTTCCAAAGCCAACTATTGGCCCCAACATGCAACAGTGAGACCGTAAGCTCCCGTTGGCCACATTTTGATAGTGGATGCCCTTCAGGGTGATACATGCTATAAAGCAGTTTTCTTTCTACCACCTAAGTGGTTTTTCTTGCCAACAAGAATATTTACCCATCAGCACTACTGTGGCTGAAAAACTTCTCTTCGAAAGTTTGGTGCACCCTGTGCAGGAGTCAGCCCGACATCTGCTTGTACACACAGCTCCTCGCATAGGTCTGGAATCAGATCTGGAACAGTGAAATTCAAGAAGGAAGCCCTTTCTTATAGGAGGCTAATAGGGATTGAGAATAACATGGGAAGAAAACGTTAATAAAGGGAAACCTGAAGGCGCTGGTGTCAGCATGTGTCTTCAAAGTGCAGCCTGCCTCAGAGTTCCTCGAAGCCTGAAAAGGGGTTTGGGAAAGAGCCCAGTAGGAGGGGCAGGAGGCCAACACACCTGACTTTGCCTGGGGCCCAGGGGGGAAGGTATAAGGGAGTGAAAAGAAAGGTTAGCAGGAGGCTGCCAGGGGAGGACTGCAGACTCCCTGCTGCTTCGCATCCCTCCTGTGGCCTCCACTGCAGGCAGGACAAACCTGCACACCACCTGGAGCTGCTTCCTGAGTTGGCACACTATCGTGTACACAGCAGTCTTCAGCCTCCTGGAAGGAGGCCATAGTCGTGTGAGGATGGCAAAGTCGAACAGGAAGCTTTGAGCGTCTTTCTCCACGATGTCAACGAGATCCAGTGCCAGATCGAGGTGGACAGAACACGCAGGGGTAAGGGTGCAGGTGTAGGCAGTGCCGTCCCTTCCCCTCCCTCCCCTGTGGCCACGAGGCTGCAGGCCAGTGCTAAGATGACAGGAGACTACAGCACAGGGCCCTCCCCTCCAGCCCCCAGTGGGACATCCAAACCACCATGGGGCCATTTGTGCAGGGCACCACCTCCAGTATTGATGGGGAAAAGAAACTCAATAGAGCCATGACAGGGTGGAGAGAAGCAGGGTCCACTGTCTTCCTCAGGAGCGTGACAGCTGACCCTGCAGACCATGCTTGCTGGTACACACCGGTCCCACACTCAGGCCTGTCGGACATCAGCAGTGTGCTAAAAAGGTGTAAGATGTGGTCACTACTCACCGTGTCTCCTATCTAGTTGACATGGGTGGAGTCTGCTAAGGGGTGAATGTTCATATGCTCCCAATTCACATTGAAGCCCTAATCCCCAAAGGGATGGTACTAGAGGGTGGGGCCTTAGAGAGGTGATTAGGTTATGAGGGTGGAGCCCTGATAAATGGGATTAGTGCTTTATAAGAAGAGACACCAGAGAGATGATCTCTCTTTCCACCATGTGAGGACACACTGAGAAGGCAGCCATCTGCAGGCCAGGAAGAGAGCCCTCACCAGGAAGTGAATCTGTTGGCACCTTGAGACTTCCCAGCTTCCAGAACTGTAAGAAATAAATGTTTGTTGTTTAAGCCTTTCAGGCTATGGCTTTCTGTTACAACAGCCTGAACTGAGAGTCCATGCTGAGTTTTTTAAATAAATATGAATTACGATGTTACTTCTTCCTTTCTGTATTTCTTGAAGGGTATCTTGGAATCACAAAAACTAAAACACATTTTTAAAATTTAGCGGCCCCATCCCACCCACCCCACCCCAGGAAACAATGAATTTGGGAATGTTCCCTCCAATGTCTCCCATCTGTTAATTCTGTTGACTTCAACAAAAGAGGAAGACTACAGCTACTTGTGTTTTTCTATTTTTGGTAAAGGGCTACAAGGTTACAAACAGGTAAAGATACCTAGCTTTTCCTTTGTCTCAAACTACCTCAATTTTTTCAAGCCCCTAAGAAATGGCCATGGCCATTTCTTAGTCCTGGTATGCCCTGGTATGCCCAGGACAGTCCTGGTTTTAGCACTCAAAGTCCCACATCTCAAGAAACCTCTCCATCCCAAATGGGATGGTTGGTGGTATCCTACTGCCACTAATCATTCAGGCTGTGATGATGACATTTTTACCACAAATTGTCCAGTGTGTATCTGAATATAAGCCAACTGGCTTATGCTCTATCCGCCATGCTTTCTAGCTCTGTGCTCCCAATATTGAGTTCTGATTCGGGGGAGGAATTAGAAAACTGGAACTTTCCATATATATTTTGCCCAGTAATTCTCTGCTACACTAAAAACACGCATGTAAACACGTAGACTCTTTATTTAGAGTTTAAAGGAAACATCAAAATCTACTGAAAATATTCATTCTCTTTTTTCCTCAGATTTTTATTTTTGCACATTCTTGTGACATTGTAGGGAACAGGAGTTTAGCAAAATCAGCTTCTTAGATGATGCCATTCTAAATATACATCTTAAACAATATCAAAACAACCACTGGGAAACTGAAAAACACTCAGTGAGTACTGTTTTGTCTAAATAACAGTAAATACAAAAAGACTGGTTGTGTTCCGGCCCCATCCAACCACGAAGTTGATTTCTCTTGTGTCCAGAGTGACTGGCTTTAAAGGACATGGAGCTTTGGGGTGACCTGTCACAATGTCAAGGGCACACTCCTGGGTGATTCACAGATTTAGCAACCAACAATAGCTCATGATTCCATACTTATAAATACTTCTGGCAGAATACTTCTTGAAGCTACGTGTTCCAAACTTGCAGATGACAATTAAGATTCAAGATATTTCGCAAAGTAAATAGAAGTGGGTCATAACATTAATTACCTGTTCACATCAGCTTCCATTTACAAGTCATGAGCCCAGACACTGACATCAAACTGAGCCCACTTAGACTCCTCACCACCAGTCTGTCTTGTCATCAGACAGGAGGCTGTCACCTTGACCAAATTCTCACCAATTATCTATCCAAAAACCATTACCTGTTACAGTTAAAACAAAATCAGCACATCTTTGACTGTATTAGAAACGACAAAACCTTACAAAGCAGTCACCGCCATACCAGTCTGACAATCACTAGTTCATTTGGCAGATGGACAACAAAGGTTTAAACTTGCAATTCAAATCAACTTTCTTTCCATACTCTGATTCATGGTGTTTTTAAAAAATCATCCTGAAAGCTGTACTGCATTTCTCCTCCACTTATCAATGAAGAAAATGCACTCTCCGGAAACTACCTGGGGTAGCCACTACTAGGACCTGGGGAGACGTGCACCCTGGGGGTCTGAGGGCCTCCAGGTGAATCTGAGAGGGAAGACCCTCCAGTGCCTTCACTGTAGCCTGCCTGAGGGTAGTGCTACCTCAGACTGTTATTCCTCAGTGCACTATAGTCAGTGCTATAATACTGTGTTACAGGAAGTACAGTTGAGACAGCACTGTGTGAAAGAAGCTAGCCTGGACTAAAAAAATGCTGTGCTGCTAGCAAAACTCTTTTTATATGATGCCACACTTTACAGATGGAAACTTTAAAACAATACACAAGTGTAAAATAAAACGAATCCAATGAAGCATGCTCATCCCAGTATCTTAAACTTGGTGGTGGCTATCTACAGGTCCACACTCTGCGGCCCATGAGCATGGGGGCCTTTCTCCTCCTCCAGGCCCGTCCTGGGTATCTCAGTGCTGGGCTGCAGGAGAGATATCCAGTTCCTTCCCCCAAAACATCCTTCTATTTAACATATTGTTGCCCTGGACGAAACACCCCAACTGCAATGACTTCTGTTGAAAGTGCAAAAAAGGCTTCCGTGAGGTGGGTTCATGGTTGTTACTGTATTCATCTTTCACCCTTGAGCTCAGAAAGACCTGCATCCCATGAATGAAGGATTGGGAAAGGCATCTTTAGGAGGCATGGTCTACTGTGTGTTTCCAATTTTCCTGTACACAGCCAGCTTGCCAGTCCAGCTGTAGTCTGAGCATCGGCATTCTCTTCATTGTCTTCAAGGTCTACCTCCCACCAGTGAAATTAAATGTTTGAGTGCTAAGGGCTAAGATACAGAGAAGCTCAAGTCTGCACAGTCTGACAGGAACTGGCCACTCCAGAACTTAGGCTATAACAAAAAAAGGTATTCACACTGTATGCTACTTAATGACCTAGTGCCAAAAAAATTGAAATGGTACTGTAAGTGATTCCCAATAATCATCTACCCTACCAGTGCCGGGGAACCTGTGCAAATAGAATGTGAAATATCACAACAGACTACAGCTGTCCTCTCCATAAATACTATATTTTTTTAAAGTTCTGTACATAGAAAGCAATTCATTCAAGTCTTAAGATGAATTTAAATCTATATGGCCAGTAAATTTTTCCTAAAGATAAAATCATTTAGCAAGAAATTTTTTTAACATAAACAGTCTGCCTATTTCCTATTTCTTTTTGAAAAGACTTTTTAGAAAGAGTCTAAATTGTATTTATTTTCCCCCTAAAATGTTAGTTTGTTATTTCATATCAGCACATGCAAGCAAAATGTACTCTTAAATGTATTACTTTAATCTGGTTAATGTTTTGACATCTATAATTAATTGTAGTTTCAAACAGATGCAAGCCATGTCTGTGACCAGGTGCAAAATACAGAAATCATCTCCAGAAGTGGAGAGAAGACTCCAGGAAAAAAAGTGTTTTGTAAAAGTCCCAACTCAAAAATAAAATTGCAGTGCCTTTTAAGGCACGAATTAACTGGAAACCTTTAAGGATTAACTATAAAGTAAATTGACACTGCCTGGAGTACTCTTTAAGAAAGTAAAAAGGGGAGATTTTCATAGACTCCCTCCGCCTCTTAAAGTTAAGGCCTTTGGATGCTGGCATGTCGCCAACAGGATGCCATTAAAACAAAATGTTTCTGCTTATTAAAACCAATGCCCATCATTCTCCTCCTCCTCATTGTCTAGATAGAGGAGGGCAACTTTCTTTTCATCTGAAATCACTGACCTTTGGTCTACCATTCTCTGGAGCTGCACCTTCTTATCAAACATGGCCTGCTCCTTGCCCTGTTCTCCATGGGCCTGGTCTCCTTCCCCAGCAGAGGCCTTAAAGCTCACGCCAACTGCCTGGTCATTCCTACTGTCCACGTCTGTCCAGGCACCACGGTCAGACACACCGCGATCTCCCGCTTCCTGTGTCCGGCTGCGGATCGCCTCTACGTTACTCACATCCATCTGAAAGGTAAACGAAGTTTCTTTGGGCCCTGGTGTAATGTGTCTGAGCGTTCTGCTGCTGTCTGCTAACCTGCCTAGCTCAGGGGAGTCCGCTGAACCAGCAAGCACAAATGTTCTGGACACGGGTCCACGGACAACAGCGTGTTCAGAGGTTTCCATTTCTGTAGGACCTAGTCGAATGTGCCTGAAGGATCTGCTAACGCCCGATGTCATTTCTGCCCCTGACGTGTCCCCTGCACTGTCCTCCTGAGGAGATTCAGAAACGACACTTTGGAAGGTGCTCTTTTCAGTCATAATGGTTTGTCTATCTAAGGTGTGACTATGAGTGGCCTGGTGCACATCTGCTGAGCCTTCTCCATGCACAATGCTCTCTGAGTCACCAGATTCCCCCGATTGGGGAACCAGCCCATGGTAAACGATCTGCTGGGTGGTCTGATGCCTCTGAGGCCCGATGCTGATGTGCCTGATGGATGTGCTGCTCCCTGGCAACCCTTCCATGTGTACAGAATCTCCTCTGACACCCAATTCCACCTTGTCTGAAAGTGGAGCAGTGAACTGGATTTGCCCACTGAACCCTTCTTTAGGGCCTAACTGGAGTTGCCTGACAGAAGTCTGGGTACCCACTGACTCTTCTTTTGCAAAATAATCACCAACCTTCCCTGCAGCAGAAATGGGGCCCTGAAAAATAATCTCCTTTTCAGCATGAAATTGTCTGGAGCCAAATGTGCTATGCCTCCCCGATCCGTCCATGTCTGCAGAAGACTCTGCTGGGCCAGGTTCTGGCGAGCCCCCCGCCTCCAGACAGGCAGGGGCAGGGCCTGGGAAGATGACTTCTCTGGACGGTGGACTTGGACCAGGACCCAGCGTGACATGCCTCACAGACCGGCTGGCTCCGGTCGGGCTCGCTGCCTGACTTAGGTCACCTCCCCCACTTACCTCCACCACTTCTGCAGTGGGTCCTTCACAGGACATTCGCTCAGTCCTCCAGACTTCAGAGGGGCCAAGTTTTACGTGCCTTGCAGCCTGGCTCACGTCCTCCAGCACCTGTGACTGGGCAAAGCCTGTGGGGCTGCTGACCTCCACAGTGGCCGACACTGGGCCCTGGCGAGTGTGCTGCCCCGAGATGTGAGAGGCCCCACCAGCATCCTCACTCTGGCCTGCAGGGATGTACAGCTCCCGGGTGGCCCAACGCCTGAAGCGAACGCCAGCAGCCGGGGCCTCCGCTCCATCTTCCTCATCTGGGCTGCCAGGCGCTGGGCTGCGTTGCTTGCTCAGGCTCTCCCGAACCACCGATTCCACAGCTTTCTCCATTTCACTGGCCTCATCTCTGCTAAGCTCCTCCAGGTCTAACCGATCAGCATCCACAGTTTGTGAGACGTTTACCTCAGCAACCAGGGTCACGGAACTGCCACCAGCACCCTGGACCTTCTTGACGTCCACGGAAATGCTCCCCGGCCCGCCCTGCCCCTCTCTGGTGAGGGCACACAGCTCTTCCCTCATGCGCTCGGGAAGGGTTTCCTCCAGCTGCCCGATCACCTCCACCAGCTGCTGCCGGGGCTCCTTGGAGGAGATGTCCTTCATGGAGGTATGGAATTCATGGGGTATTTTAATTTCTTTTTCAATGACTGTGGGTTCGGCATGAAATTCACCACTTCTAGCTTGTTCTTTCCAGTGAGTGGAACCCAGGTCCCCCTCCAGAGAGGACGCTGGGATCTCTGAAGGCTGCACAACCTTCTCGCCCACTGCACCATCCTTCTGTGTCCTCCTTCCAGTCCCCTGCACAATCTCATCCTGCCAAGAGTACCTGATGGTGGATTCCTCCTCGATGTGGATCTGCCCATACACCGAGCCATCATCTCTGTCGTGCCCCCCAGGGTATTCATCTGGAGTTGACACAAAATAACTCTGCTCGCTCTCTGAATCACCTGCCTCTGTCACTTCTTCAACGTGAGTCGTGTTCTCCTGGGGCTGCTTGGTCCTTTGATGCTGATTAACTGAGAATGTGACATCACTTTCTCCATAACCTTCCTCTTCCTTAACCAACCCCCAGGAGCCTGGGGACACATCTTCGACCTCCTCCACTTTGAATGGGACAGAAAACTCCTCTGGCTTCCCGTCGCTGACATAGCTCACAGGCTCCTCGACAATCTCCACGTTGACGACCTTTGCTCTCCCCTCCCTCCCTCTCAGGCCAAGGTTGATGACGTCTCCTATCATCTGCTCGGCTGACCTGCCTTTCAGCCCCACTTCCTTAATATCCTTGCTTAAAAGGTAGTCCAGGCCAGCTTCATCGGAAACATCAACATCCTCAGTCAGTTTCGACTCCACAACTATTTCAGTCTTTGTTTTCCTTTCCCCAGGAAGCTCTTTCCTGTCCACATAAGTGACTTTTGTGTCTGGAAAAGAATCAGCAGATGCTTCTGTCTCTGGAGACTGAGTGAACTGCTTCAGGATACTGGTAACGATGTTTTCTGCTACGGTTTCTGTCATGGAATCGCCTTGCAGAGAACCAGTGGCATCTCTGGTGCCCAACGTGAACCGCAGCTCTCTTGCTTCTGCCTCTCTACCTGTCCCGCCACCAGCATCCTTCACAGGCATCTGCAAACCTTTCGGCGACACCTCTGCTCTTCTGTCCTGGGATACTTCGAGACTAATCGGTATCTCCCTCTCTCGCACGCTCTTCTCCTTGGGTGAGTCCTTCTCCTTGGCCTTCTCCCTCATCTGCTGGCTTTCTCTCTGTCTCGCTTCTTTATCTAACTTTGTCAGTTCTTCCCATCTTAGGTTTCTCTCCTCGGAAGCCTTCTCTTTAGAATCGAACATTTTCTCTTCTGGCTTTGTTCGAATGGTTTCTGGTCTGTTTCTTTCTTGCTCCCTTGTGGCTTTCACTTCTGTTTTCTTTCCCAGAATGACGGTCCTCTCATTTGACCGTGTGTTTTCCGAAGCACCTGCCGCCACATTGTCTCGGCGGTCCCGGTATGACTCGCGGGCAACTGTGGAATCTTCAGCTCTGTAAACGGGGACCTCCCTTGTATCTCCAGCTTTTGGTCTGTCAGGGAATGTTTTCACTTGAGCCTCGGTATTTCTTAAAAGGCCATAGGTTGGAGAGAAAGTTCTGACATTGGTTGAACTGTTGACGGTTTTTCCATATGAGTTTTCCTGCTGGGTAGTGGCCGAGGAAGAATATCCCGAGCCCAAGAAGCCTCTGCTGGCATCACCTCCAACAGATGTGCCCGTCTGATATCCACGGTGTGCTGACAGGTTAGAATACAGTGCCGAGCTGTGATTTAAACTCGCCAAAGGTGCTTTCTGCCTTGAAAATAGATTTCTTTCATTTTCCCTCTGTAATAGTGAGTCGGTATAGTGATAGGATTTGTTTCTGAATTCTGTAGAAATTGAACAAACAGTTCATTAAAATGACAGGCATCATTACCCTTTTCCATAAAAGTACTGTTGCAAGTCAAATCCCATCCCATCATAATAAATATATACTGTTACCACAGAAAGCTCATTATAAAAATAAGTTATATTCAGTGCCCAAATTATTTTTTGGCAGTTTACAAAATCCTGTTACACTAAAAGGTAGCACTACAAATACTTCAGCCTAACACATTTCTCCAGTTACTGATATTAAAATACTCACTCATCTTAATATTAATCATAAAGCACAATGCATATCCCAAGGAGGTCAGAGGTGCGGTTTTTGGGCTGAAATTTCACAATCTTGTATTTTGAAATCATTAATTTCTGCTTTTTGAGGTAAGTTTAATTTACTTACTTTAGCAGAGAAGGCTCTATAATTAAAAGTATATCATTATTAAACACCAAATAGCACTATCCTCCACTATTTAATATACTCTTATTTTTCACTGATTTCCATATTGGGCCAAGTATTAAAGAATTTAACTTTTTTAAACTTTCTGATCTTTTATTTTTACACTTAACAACCTTCTTATCTGATATGGAACCAGTGCAGAAACACCCCAGTCTGTCTCAGTGTCATGATCCTGAACTTGGGAGGTAGTCCTCAGGGCTTCCAGCTTTGCTCCAGGCTGTTTGCTCTCCCTCGGCTCCAAATCACAACTGGGAAAATTTGAGCAAGGCCCTGGCTTACTTAGACTGTTGGTCTTCCTCGGAGCTCCTGGGCCCGTTCCTTCCTTCTCCCCTCTCTTTAGGTTACATGATGGATGTCCAAACTTAGGTATCAACAGGTTAAAAATTTAGGTAACTAAGTAAATCTTGAAATCTGGGGAGTTAATTCTTGTTTTAGAGATGTCATATGTTAACTGATACCAGGCAGGCTGACCAATGCCTACCCTTCCACGAACGCCTTTGCTTTTTTCAAACTTCCTCTCAGAATTAGAAAGAAAATTTGCTGCATGTTGTCTAAGACCAGATCCCTTCCAGTTATAGATGATTAGAATCCAAATATTATTCTCAACCCAGTGATGTGTGAAATCCATGAGGTGCCTAAAAGAAACAAGGAAGACCAAAACCATGCTGCCTAAGGTGTGAACTCAACATTCTATACGTAATTTAACCGACACTTGCTTAGCCAGAGCTCTTTAAGATTCTATAGGGCTTTAAAAGGTTAAAAAACAAGTTATCCCTCAGTTTCTTAGGATCTTTCTAATGAACATTAATTATCTTATGTCAGTTCTGCAGCCACAGGAAGGATGGGCCCTGTCCTGAGGCTCTTGGCCTGAATAAGATAGTCTTCAAGGCACCAAGACACATTTTCCTGAGCTGCCCACACCAACCTAGGGTGGTGGAAACAATGTAACCACTCCCGTATCTCTTTCCTGTTAGGGTAGCAGGTTCCAGAGTGTTGCCTGCCTGCCCTCCAAGGCCATACCTCCCTCTACAGGTGTAACAACCATAACCCCTTGGTCTGGAAATGGAAGCAGTGTCTCTTCTAGGGGTGTGAAACACAAGTCCATGTGCATTCCTCCTCGCCCTCACACTGCCCAGTGCCATCAGCCCCTTCCGCTCCTGCATCCTGTCGAGAGAGGACCAAGTTTATCAAGCACCTTCCCAAACATTCTCATTCACATACCTGCAATTATGTCACACTAAACTAAAATCTATTTGGTACTTAAATGAGAGATGAATTCCTGTTATCTAAACACCATATCTAACCCGTTCTTCCAGATGATGGTGCTTTACTATCTAGCCACAGAATAAACAGTTCAGATGCTTAAAGCTAAGTTAAATCATTAGCTTTTATTTACCTGATGGCATGCTTTCAACGTGCTCAGTCCAGATCACTATCTCTGGATTACTTTCTCCTTCCAATAAGGCCCTGTAAAAATAATTGTAAAACATAATTCATTAGGAAATGAAAGAGTAAGAAGTGCCTCTAATAAAACGTATTATGTGGTATGTGCCAATGACCATAGTGTCACATGTTTTAGGACTTCTACCTGAAGAGGAGGCTTGGGCAGGGCTGCACCACAGGGCTTGCAAGCCCACCCACCAGCCTCAGCAGACCTGGGCCAGGCTGCCTGCTCTGCTCACCACCACATCCTTGACGCCCAGCATGACGCTCAACCCCTACTAGCCCAGTGAACAAAATGACCAGGTTAGGGCTTCAACAGTACTGGCGAGCCAAGACCTTCCAGAAAGCTTTCTCAGTCCAGGGTGAAGAGGAGCAGGAACATGGGGGCACTGGAGAAATGTGGGCCCCAGGCATGGCCTGTCACCCCAGGCTAGAGGGCCCCAGGGCAGCTATACCCCCCACTGGGGTCTTCCTGGAGTCACAGCTTGGGGGGCAGCTTGCAGAGGGCTGACCAGGAGCACAGCAGGGACTGACACTTGTAAGGCAGCCAAACTGCATCTGTGGTTTCAAACTGCCTTCCAGAGGGTCATCCTGGAGATGACAAAAAGAAGCAGAAGGCAGGCAGATGGAAAAGGTAGTGCTAAAGCGCCCCCTGTCAGTAGCACCCTCCCAATGCCAGTCCTAGGGTCCTCACTTCATCCAAATTGGTATCCTGTTATCTCCTTTAATAAAATGGTGAGAAGCACCCAATGAAGTGATTTTTTTTGACTACATCTGCTCCAAAGTTCTAAAATTATAGAGGTTTCATTAGGTTGTTCATGTCTACTGCTTCAGATCCCAGAGCTGAGGAGAGAGTGGTCCCAGCAGACCCAGCCTGCTGGTGAGGGGCTTAGCACTGGGATGCCTGTCAGCCAGTCACTCACGAAGACCCCCTGGGCTGCTGGCGGCTCTGGGTGCAACAGTTTCTCAGTTGCTAGAGCAACATGTGAAGTCACTAACTCCGGTTCCAAGAAATGCACTGCACACGGCAAAAGGCATCCAGAACCAGAGCCCACTGAGAAATGCCAATCTTACGGCTGAGAGCTGGGCACAAAAACGGAGCAGGGCGCCCACACCCGAGCAGGGACTTGGCAGCTGGGACAAACTGCACCGAGTTGTATATCCATCTAGTTAAACATAGTGAGCCCCATGAACATGAGAACCCTGTGGGCAGCTGGAATAAAGCAAGGAAGGCACGAGGCGCTCTCCCGAAGGTGCACACAGCGGGCCCAACCCAGAGCGGTGACTGCAGAGCACTTGTGTGTGGATGGGGGATGTGCAGGAGCCTGAGTCAAGAGCCCCAACCCTTCGCTCAGGGCAGAAGCCAGGAAACAGGACACCAACCCATTAATCCCACACCTCCATGACCAAGCATTTTAGGTTCCAGGAATGCAAACAGCTTTCACTGCTGAGAAAGTTCTGAGGTCTATATAATCAGAGGAACATTCAGGATAAAGCCAGCCTCCAAGGGTCTGCACCCCAGGATGACAGCAGCAGAAGGGGTGGCGTCCTACAGCTGAGGAGCTAGAGTAGGGTGTGGGGAGAAAGACTAGGTTCCAGTTCAGATCCTCCCGGACTGGCTTAGCTGCCAACCTTGGGTACCACGGGGCCTCTCCCTTGAGCTGCCCAAGTTAGAACGAAAGGTATGTTGCTGTCCAGGGAAAAATATGTCTTCCCCACCCCTCCAAGGGGAACGGTTCTGCTCCTCTTCCAGGAGAATTCCAAAGCATCACCAAACCTTCAGAGAGTTCAGGACCCTGATTACAACAGACAGGCACCAGCCCTGCGTGGGGCTTCTGGCCTGGTTCAGGAGACAAGATACAGCCCCACGGCCTCCCCTTTCTAGGCCTGTACAATCCCTGGCTGACACTGAGCACTATGCATTGTGGTCACTCTCATGTCTGTGCTTACAGTCGAAGCCACCCCCAACCCAGGGCCTGTGGCCGCATCCTCGCTCTATAGGTGAGAAGACCGGGGCGCAGAGATAGCGTCTTGGTCAAGGGCACACAGCTCACCAATAAAGAGAAAAATGCAAACCCAGGCAGCCTGAGCTCTCAGCCCCCTCCCCTGTGATATCGCTAAGCCTCCCAGTGAGGCTAGAGACCATGGTATTGCACACAAATTTCAGAAAGCATAAATCCTGCAGATAGACCCTCCGGGCCATATTAATGAAAGTAAATTCTCTTTGTGATTTCATCCAACATGGCCCTGCAGAGCTCTCCTATGAGAGTAAGAAGCTCCTGCTGGAGAAGGAGCTGTCCCTCATCTGTGTCCTCTCAATGGCTGGATCCTAGCAGGCAGGGACACACGTCACCTTCACTATCTGTGAGCACCCGGCTGGGCACTGGCCATTGAGGTCATGCTTAGGGTGGCACCCCCAGCCCAATGGCAGCCACCAGCCTTCCGCACAGCCCCAGGACTACACGGCGAAGTCACCAACAAGACTCTGAGGAGAAGCCAGAAACTACGATTTCCTCTAAAGCTCTGCGAGGGACATTTTTAAGGAATAGGTTTGTACCACTTTAAGAAATGGGTAGACTGTTCTCTGAGGCTGCAATCAAACCTGGTTATTTTGAGAGCAGCGGAGGAAATCTGCCCCCAAGCCTCAGGGACTGTGAGAAATGCCAATCCCCTGAGTCATGGGCTATTGTGGGCATTTCACATAGCGCCACAGGTTGGTGGCCCCTTAAGCAGGAAAATAAGCCAAAGTGCAAGAAAATCCACGTCCCTGGCCTCATTAAGGAGCCCAAGACAAATCCACAGCGCAGAAGCCGGCTGTAATGTGGCCTCTGGCCAGGCGCCAGGCCCTAATGGGCCACCCGGTGTCCTGAGCAGGCCCCAAGGCAAGGCTCTCCGTCTGGGATAGATTATCCTAATGGAATTTCTGAACAATCTGCCGTGATTCAGCACTGCGGGCACAAGGCCACCGCTCTGTGCAGCCCCATAAATGAGGCACTGTCAGGATGTTCCCAGAAGCCAGGCCTGTGCGGGAGCCTGCCGGGGCCGGGGCCTGGGCCTGGGCCTGTGGGTGGTTCACACGGTGCTTCCTAGCAAACAGCAGGTGGGGAAGTACATAGAAGAAAGGGAGGCTCCCGAGCTGGAGGAGCCACAGAACCGCCTCCCTCGGCTCCTCACTGTGCCAAAGGGAGCCAAGCTCCACACAGAGTGGAGGCACCGCCTGGGTCACCCCAGATGCAGGCCCGTGGCTGGTCAGTCACCGGGAAGACCAGGGAGCAGAAGGGAGGGGGCAGCGGGGAGTTCCATTCCCATGACCAGCAGTGCCACCTGAAAGGGAAAGGTGAGACGACCACCGGCTCCATAGGAAGGATAACAGGAGGTAACGTGACAGTGCTGGGCCATTTCAAGGCATCCCTTCTGGGGTCAGTATTCAATCACATCCCAGAGCCATCTCTAGGTCAATACTAGAGACCGAAAAAAAAAAAAATCAGATAATCAACAGAGACAAATGTTACTTATTAAACAGAGAGGAAACGCAGGACAAAGCTCTGGAGTCAGGATGTCTGGATTCAAATCTGGGCCTGCTGCTTCCTAGTTCTGTGACCCTGGCAGGCTGCTCAACCCACTGTGACTCAGTTTCCCCATTTCTGAAATGGAGAGAACTCACAGGTTTGCAGTAGGAACTAATCAAGCAGCAGAAAGTTCTCAGAATCATGGCTGTCACAGAATAAGAGCTCACTAAACATCGGCGATCACGTCATCACCACCTCCTCTACATCCTCCAAAGAAAACTGATTTCCAGCTAATTAAAATGAGTCCACAAGGGAAAGGATTGTGGATCACCTGTATTTTATGGTTAACTGAATGTTAACTCATTTATTTGGCCAGCAACCAAAGGTACTGGTCGATCCTTTCAACTATATATTCAATTTATTTATTTATTTACAGGATCTTGCTCTGTCACCCAGGCTGGAGTGCAGTGGTGCCATCTCGGCTCACTGCAACCTCTGCCTCCCAGGCTTAGGTGATCCTCCCACCTCCGCCTCCCAAGGGGCTGGGACTACAGGCACGTGCCACCACACCCAGCTGCTTGTTTTTGTATTATTTGTAGAGATGGGGTTTCACCATGTTGCCCAGGCTGGTCTCCAACTCCTGGGCTCAAGTGATCCGCCCACCTCAGCCTCCCAAAGTGCTAGGATTACAGGCATGAGCCACCATGCCCAACCCTATTCTTAAAACTACAAGATTGTATTCACTTCAAGTATTTTATCTAGTAATCAGATAAGTTCACACATTTTTATAAGTCTTCCCAAAAAAGGTGGGATCTAACTTAAAAATACATATATATACTTCTGCAAAACCTTGAGGAAACCCCTAAGAAACGTTTTCCTTTGAAGAGACATGTGAAAAGGTACAGGTGGCCTAAAAATAATGGAGCAATCAGAAATGTCACTAGAATGATGAGATGTAAACATCAGGAGTCCTCTGTGTTGCTACATTAGCAGTCTACATCGAGACCAGAGACCACATCATATTTTTCTCCATTAAAACATGCTGTTTCTGCCAACTGGGATTAGAAAGAAGAAACAGGAAGCTTCCCATGCCCTTCCTGGCACACACAACATATTTTTTGATGATGTTTCTAACCTAACCTTTTAAAAGGACTTTTGCCTTAAAGACCCCAGGCAGTAAACAAATCTCTGCATTACATTTTCCTATCTGCCGACGGAAGGCTTCCTTTGGGATTTTTCTACTGAAAAAGCATTTTGACCCAGCTTTCCATTTTTTCTTTCAGGTGAAATTTAGAACAACTATAATATCTTTCATCTCCCAAAAGATAGAACACAAAAGCCTCTTTTTGGATTCGTACAGAGACCGCATTGTCTGTCTTCCAGACCAGAAACCTAGGATTGGCCTCATGTCATGCACACTGTTTCTGCATCCTTCTGTTCTGGGGTTTCTGCACTGTCCACTCCTGGGTATTCTTGCATTTGTTGGTTCAATATTGAGTATATTTTTTGAAAGATTATGTTTTCTAACAGCTTCTTGCTGATGACTGGGCTCTATGCTGAGTGTGTGTATGGGGAGGCTGTTTCTTTTCTATCTGTGCTTCTGCACGTCGTCAGTCTGTAGAATCTGGACCAGATCTTCACATCGGCAGTGAGAGGGTTTGGGACACTGCAGGTTCTGGACATTGCTAGGGTTTTCACCATCTCATCATCAATTACCATCCGACTATTCACAAGCACTTGCTTTGCAGACTCTGTGCTAGCCTGCAGAGGGTGACAGCAACACGTCTCTCACATTTCCTTACCTCTCAGTCCCTCAGGCTCCTGCCTCCTGCCACAGCCACCTCCATCAGGTCTACACACCTGGGCGCTAGCGACTGCAGGCAACTTCGGAAGCCTCCCTGCAGCCACCCAGACACCCCATCCCCCCCAGCACTGCAGGCCTCCTGCACTCTGCCTGTCGCTGCCTTCCCAGCACCGCCTACTCTGGCCACAGTGCTGGCCCTGGGACTGCCCCCGCAGGCCCCAGAAAGCCCCACAGAGGCTTCCCAGCATGCAAGGCCCCTGCACTCTGCCTCATTCCCAGACCTCTCCACACTCCCCTTGCACGTTCCTCTCTCAACTTATTCTCTTATTGAAACTTGCCCACCTGGAGCTCCTTCCTGATTCCTTTCTGCCAGTCCAATTCCCATCTCCCCACTTCCCCACCACCCAAAGGCCCAAACCCCACATCCCTTTGCAAATCTCTTCTCATCACCTCGGTCTGAAGTGCTCCATCCAGCGGTGACCCATGGACAGCTTTCCCTGTTAGGTGGCAGTGAACCATCGACACTACCTCCTAGGAACGTGCGTTCTATTACTGGAACATGCTTGACTTTTTACCTCAACATTGTGTGTCCCTCCTGCCACGCTACCCCCTACTGTCCATCTCCCTCTCTCCTCTATGTCTGCTCAACTGTCCCCTTCTTTCAAGACTTTCATCCATCTCAAATCCCTCTAGAAGCCTCCCTGGATTCTCACAACTCCCTCGCCAGCTCCAGAAGCCTCGTGCTGGAGGGTCTCTGGTGGCCCTTTGGGTTCCCTGCCCTGCAGCAGGCTCCCCAGATCCATGCTGCCTCATCTACAGCCCATGTTCCTTGACATGAAGCCCACACTGGCAGTATCTTTGCAGGCCCCCACTCAGCATCATATCCTGCATACCAAGTGTCTCGGAGCAGGCTGAGGGCAGGTGTGGCTCTTACCCGGCCATCACACGCAGCCCTCCATGACAGGCCCCCAAAACCCAGCTGCCCAGAGACTGGCACCATCACTAGCTCAGTCCTCAGGGCCTCCCCCTGGCCATTCCCTCTGCCTGGAAAACCCTTTCCAAAAAGTCATTTCCAGCTTCTCTTCCTATAAGAATCAAGCATTGCCTCTTCCAGGAAGCCCTCCCTGCCTGCCATGTCAGCCTCCCCCAAATGCACCCAAAACATCATCATCCTACCACTGAGGACAGGGACTAGGTCTGTACCGTCATCTGCCCAGCATCCCAGTACATCCAGCTCCTTTCTAATTCCACATTCAGCAGGGCAGGGAGAGAACAGCCCTGGTTTAAGGCCTGAAGTTAAAATCTCAGGTTCTCCAATTATGAGT
This sequence comes from Piliocolobus tephrosceles, assembly GCF_002776525.5. NCBI lineage: Eukaryota > Metazoa > Chordata > Mammalia > Primates > Cercopithecidae > Piliocolobus > Piliocolobus tephrosceles. The sequence goes on from NC_045439.1 coordinate 129,459,374, forward strand.
TGTCTAACCTTGTAAGTAACCTCCTTGAACCTGGGTTTCATCACATGGAAAATAAGCTTCTTCGGTGAAGCTATAAAAATTGGAGATACTGTCTATAAAGCACTTAGCACATGGTAGGTACTAAACAGAAGGCAGCTGTCACTCCCTGTTACCCATTCATGGTCAGAGGTAACGGCACCTACTTTGGAATGCATCAAAAAGTAAGATGGATGATGATACGGGTGGACAGTCATGAGATAAAGCAAATGCAGTCAAATGTTCATTGGAGAACTCAAATGGAACACTCATTATTCTTTCAACTTTTCTTATCTTTGGAAATTCTCGTAACAAAATGTTGGGGAAACTAGATAAACTATTCGTTTTGACATGATTCTGCAAAACAAGACTTAAAGGAATGAGTTGTGTTGCTCATCTGGAGTGTTCAGAGCTTCAAATTCCATCCAATCCAAGTCATTACCTTCTCTAAAGTGTGGTCTCTCCAGGTGGCTCCACAGGACTCTGTGACCTCGGACAGGCCCCATGCAGCTCTAAGGGGACTGCCACATGCAACTGCAAACAGCCCAGACTGGCGCGTGGGTCCTGGTGTAAGCCCCGCCTCCTACTATGACTGCTTCCCCTCTCTTCCATCAATCCATCCTTCATCTTGTCCTCCAGGCCGCTGTGAGAAGACCTAGCACTTACCTGCCCCTGGGCCACTCTGCCAACAGCAGTGTGTGCACAAATCACCTGGGATTTTGTTACAAGGCCAACTTTGGTCCAGTATGTCTGGGTAGGCCCAAGATTCTGCATTTCCAACAAACTTACAATGCCTCACAATGTGCATGCTGCTGCCCTGTGAGCAGTGAGGCCCTGGACCAGGAATTCTCTATCCTGGTGGTACCTGACAATCAACCGGGGAGGTTTAAAACCACTGTGCTGGTTCCACCTGTCACTAATCTAATCAGAATCTGGAGGGCCTGGAGATTCCCAGGTGCAGTCCCTCCCTGTCTCTGAGCATCTTTCCCTTACCATTCTGCTGCTAGTACAATAAAACGCACACTCCAGGCAAGACCCTGTGATCATATAGCAAATGGATCAGTACCTCCAGCCCCACACAACTGCAGATACTCTTGACAGGAGACAAGAGCCAGTACAGCCTGGTGCCAGCTTGCAGGCAGGGTGTGTCTCCTCTCTTCTCAGTATCCATGGCCCCAAGCCCAGCCCCACAGCTCCCACTCACTGCCACCCGCAATGCAGGAGGAAAGGGTGGGACGGTGCTGCAGGTCTTAGGATACTCAGAGGTCTCCATCTCATCTTCACCTGTCAGGCAAGGTGCCAGCAGCTTCACTGGCCATGTACTGGCCAAAGGCAAACCTGCAGTCTTAGACTCTCCGAGGTTTGCTTTGTTTTAATTTTATTATCCTATGTTTATTTTATTAAGTTATGTATTTATTTATAAATTGCAAGTCTCTTTGGAAATTACAAGTATACAATTATATTATTACTTTAATGTCGCTCCTTCCCTATGACAGTCACCTAGAAGGGCCAAAGATCTGGGTTGGGAGGTGTTCAGTACATTTTGTTTTTGTTTTCGTTTTCTTTGAGACGGAGTCTTGCTCTGTCACCCAGGCTGGAGTGTAGTGGGGCGATCTCGGCTCACTGCAAGCTCCGCCTCCCGGGTTCACGCCATTCTCCTGCCTCAGCCTCCCAAGTAGGTGGGACTACAGTTGCCCGCCACCACACCAGGTTAATTTTTAGTAGAGACGGGGTTTCACCGTGTTAGCCAGGGTGGTCTCGATCTCCTGACCTTATGATCCGACCGCCTCGGCCTCCCAAAGTGCGAGGATTACAGGCGTGAGTCACCATGCCCGGCCAGTGTTCAGTACATTTGAGAGTCCTTGGGACAATGGACAAATCCCAGCAAAATGTGCTTTAAGCATTAAAGAGCCACAGACCCTTCTCTTGCATGTGAATGAGAACCAGTAAGCCACAGGATGATGACGGTCAACTCAGCAATTCTGGGGCAATGGCCACCACAGGCGGGTCAAGGTTTACAGAGATCAAATGGGCACTCTAGTTAAAGAATAAGGGTCAGAAGAGCACAAGTCCACTAACACAAACAGGAACTTCACACCTGTCTTCCGAATAGGAGCAGTGCAGACTACTGAAAAAGACTCACATCGAGGATGGCGAGGGTTTGTCTTCCACACATGCACTGGTGATTTTCAAAAATGCTAAGTTTTCGGCCTATACAAAAGAATGGGTTCTAGTCAACCATCTGTGTTTTTTTTTTCATCGATGGGCATCTCTGAGACTAAACCAGAGCACAGAGGTGGGAGGCCTGCAGCAATCCTACCCAGCAGGGCTGGGAGTCTGCAGCAGGGCAGGGAGTCTGCAGCAGGGC
>NC_045439.1:129461766-129509516 GCF_002776525.5 Piliocolobus tephrosceles
TGGGAGTCTGCAGCAGGGCAGGGCCAGTCGGGCAGGCTCCTGGCAGGGGGTCCTCATTTTCCCCATGCAAACGTGGACAGCAGAAAGAGGTACAGTGAAATCCATCACTTGCTCCCCTGAAAGCACGAGTAGCTCCTAAATTCCTAGAAGATGACCACATCAATCCATGATCGGGTTAGGGAAATGCCAGCCATAGACAGACAAAATAAACTCTGTCCTGGCTGACAGACTGCTGACAGCGAGCAGAAACGGCTCGTAATCGATGCCCTGGAAAAGCTGGGCCCATGGGCTTGTGAATATCCTGCCAAAAAGGCAGGCCCCAGACTCTCAGACAGGACGCCCATGTTTACACTGGCTTTTCAGGATAGAGAACAGGGGCAGGACGAAGTAGGGAAGGAAAGAGCTCAACATCCCAGAGAGACAAGACACAAAATAAGTTTCCTGATTCTAACTCAGAGAACTATTACAGAAAGAAAATAGAAAAATCCAACTGCCCTGCAGGGAAAAGATGCATCTGGCATGAGGCATTTCCTAACACAGACACAGAAGTCAGTTTTCCAGGCCTGCCTGGCATCTGCCCTAGAACAGTGCCTGATTTGAGGTAACTCCCACCACCCCAGTCTCAGTCCATGTGACTCACAAGAGGCTGGGACCCCACCCCAAAGCTCTAGAGCCCTTCGTTCCTCTGGCCAGTGACGGGCTCTGAGGCAGGAACATGACCCAACAGAGATGGAGAGGCTGAAAGGACAGGCCCCCACCTTTGACCACAGGCACAAGGCTGGGTGGCCCTAAGCCTGGAGCTGCTCAGGCCCCATCCAGCCATGTGGTGGGAAGAGTCCAGAAGAGAGAGACCATCCTGCCATGTGGACCAGCTGCACCTGAAACTAAGGATGTGATATGGTTTGGACATGTGTCTTCTCCTAATCTCATGTTGAAATGTGACCTCCGTGTTGAAGGTGGGGCCTAGTGGAAGGTATTTGGGTTATGGGGGTGGATCGCTGAAGAATGGCTTGGTGCTATCCTCGTGATAATGAGTGAGTTCTCACTCTATGAGTCCACACGAGATCTGGTTCTTTGAAAGAACCCAGCACTGGCCAGGCACAGTGGCTCATGCCTGTAATCTCAGCACTTTAAGAGAAGCTGAGGTGGGAGGATCACAAGGTCAGGAGTTCGAGACCAGCCTCGCCAATATTCTCCAGGCTGAGGCAGGAGAATCAGGAGAATCACTTGAACGTGGGAGGCAGAGGTTGCAGTGAGCCGAGATTGTGCCAACTGCACTCCAGCCTGGGTGACAGAGTGAGACTCCATCTCAAAAAGGAAAAAAAAAATAAGAACCTGGTACCTCCCCACCCTCTCTTGCTCGCTTTCTTGCCATGTGACATGCCTGCTCCCCTTTCACCTTCCACCATGACTGTATGCTTCCTGAGGCTTCACCAGGAGCAGATGCCAGCACCATGATTCCTGTACAGCCAGCAGAACTGTGAGTCAAAATAAACCTCTTTTCTTTACAAATGCTCCAGTCTCCGTTATTCCTTCAGACACAGAGTGAACCAGCACAAGACTTGCAGGTATGTGAGTAATAAATTCTTTTTCTGACTTGTGGCAGTCTGAGGAGAGTTTCTGTCACTCGCAAATGAAAAATTCCTGATTAATGTTTTCTTCCCCCAAATAAAGCCTGAGTGTTCTCAAGTTTTCCACATTAAAGTTTAGATTATCTAACTCGACACGTGTTTCAATGCCCTACCAATTTAACTGTGCAACTGTTCACCTCACACGATTTCCAAGGAGAATGCCAAGAATGGGCTTTGGGAATTCCAGGCTGGCAGCATTTTTTCCCCTTTCTCTAAGCCACAGCCACCAGCCCCTCAGCTTCAGTAAGGTTCTCAAATGGAGATCCAGAAAGGCCCTCATGGCCTTGGCCCCAGGACCACCCCTCAATTCATTTCTCAATTAAGCCATGGCTCCTGCACAGACTGCCATGCCCCTGGGAAGGCCTCACCCAGGCCAGGCGCTGCCCGTAAGAGCTGCTCCCTCTTCACTCATGGGAGTGAGGGCTGGGATGAACCCTGGCTGATGTAAGTCTTCCAGAAAATAAAGACAGCGAGGCCAGCCCAGGCTGCAATGTAAACTACAAGCACTTATCAGCCTTTTAATAGACATCAAAGCAATTCAGGCCACCTTGATATTCTTAGAGCAAAAAATCATGATCAGGGCTGGGCGCAGTGGCTCACATCTGTAATCTCAGCTCTTTGTGGGGGCGAGGTGGGTGGATCACCTGAGGTCAGGAGTTCGAGACCAGCCTGACCAACAAGGTGAAACCCCGTCTCTACGAAAAATACAAAAACCAGCCAGGCATGGTGGCAGGCGCCTGTAGTCCCAGCTACTCGGGAGGCTGAGACAGAATTGCTTGAACCCAGGAGGTGGAGGTTGCAGTGAGCTGAGATTATGCCACTGCATGCCAGCCTGGGAAATGGAGCAAGACTCTGTCTCAAAAAAAAAAAATCATGATCAGAAGATTACAGAGGCAGCCTACAAGATGTGCTGAACCAGGTCAGGGGATGGTCCCTGCTCTAGCCCTCACCAGGGTAGTTGGTCCCCTTCTTAACCTCTCCAGGTTTAACTCCCCCACCTGTTAAGGAGACACCACTAGAAAATGGCTTTGATGACCAGAACTTTGACTCTTTTGCCAAAGGGGTTTCCACAGCTTGCTCACACCCTCCATTGACACATGTTCCACAATCCTGGGAATGGAGCAGGCACGGTGCCCTTTTTACATAGTTGGTGGGCATGGCACAGGTTTGGCACCAGACTCGCTGGCTCTGCCCCTCACCAGCCTGCAGCTCCAACCTCCAGGCCTCTCTCTCTCCCCTCTAAGAGGGGAGAGTGGCGCCCACCTCAGAGGTTGACTCGGAGCACAGAACAGCGGCAAAGAACTTAGCACCACGTCTGGCAGGCAGTAAGGACGCCATAAAGCTGGCTATTGTTATCGTTCCTGCAAGTTGGACACCTGAGTCTCTAAAATTCCTTCCATTGCAAGCTTCACAGATCCTGCTCCTCATAGCAGTCCTGAGCATGAGAGCTGCCAGGAAATAAGGGCACCACCTCAATCAAAGACCCACTGGCACCCAGGGGAAGGGAGGGTGATGCCAAGGAGGGGAGGAGCATGTTCTGCCGGCCTGCAGGCCACACCCAGGGGGACGGGACTGGACTGCATCTCTGCCCCGCCCAGCACCCAGCCTTTGTGACCTTTTCATCAGAGTTGGTTACCTTGAATTCAAGTCAACATCTTGATAAATAAAGCCATTTGCCCTACATCACCATGCACCATGCTAATCTCTTGGAAGAGATTCAGTTCATGGCCAAACCCAGACAGGGTGGCATCAGAGCCTTGAGATTCAAAGCAACAATCAAAAGGCAAATAGACACAGACTTCCTGGGTCCAAATTCTGTGACATGGTTTGGCTTTGGGTCCCCACCCAAACCTCATCTTGAATTGTAACCCCCACACATCGAGGGAGGGACCTGGTGGGAGGTGACTGGACCACGGGGGCGATTTTCCCCATGCTGTTCTCATGATAGTGACTGAGTTTTCATGATACCTGATACTTTAAAAGTGGCAGTTTCCCCTGAGCTCTCTCTCTCTCCTGCCACCTTGGGAAGAGGTTCTTGCTTCTCCTTCACTTTCCACCATGATTATAAGTTTCCTGAGGCCTCCCCAGCCCTGAGGAACTGTGAGTCAATTAAACCTCTTTCCTTTATAAACTACCCAGGCTCAGGTAGTATCTTTATAGTAGTGTGAAAACACACTAACACATCCTGGCCCTCCACTTTCCAGCTCTGTAACTTCTCTGAGCAAAGTCTGTTCATCTGTAAACACAGTCTCTAGCTCCTAGGATCCAACACGTCGACATGTGTAAAGCTCTTCAGCAGTCCCCAGAATATACGAACACTAGGTAAGGGGGCAAGGCTCAGCTACTCCCATACAGGGGATACCTGCTCAGCAACCTAAGCTAGTCCCTACTCTTCCTCTTCCTTTTGGCCTTGGACTCCTTGCTTGACCATGCCAAGGGCCGCTCTCTGCTTGTCACAAAGCCACACGGACTCCACAGAGGCTATGGTCCCTAGACCAGTCTCCTTCATGTACAAGTTACACCCCCACGGCTTCATCAAGACCAACTCAGCACAGCATCCTTACCGGTAGGTTGCCACCTCCAGGCTGAGGCCGGTCTTCACCTGCAGGAGGTCCTGATAGTCCCGCAGCCAGTCAGCCATGGCCAAGGTGAGGGTCGCCTTCTCATCCTCCAGGCAGTCAATCACTCTCTAAAGAGAATAGACAGACTTTTAGATTGGAGAACTGGAGCTTTACTGGGTCGAACTGAAGGTACCAACAACTAAGGACATAAAAACAGACCAGGATTATTAGAAGAGCTGAAAAACATTCAGGGTTATTAAACATGCAGTCATTTGCAGGATGGTTTCCAATGTTTTCTCTCTTCCATGTGGAAGTTTGTTATTGCATATGGAACACTTTGATAGGACACTGGCTTCTCTGTTCAGACTCTCTATTAATAATGAATGCTTAGGAGTTTATTCAAATCATCTCTACCGTTCAGACATCAGGCAGCTTAGGAAAGCCTCAAACCAGTCACTAAGATGCTATGGAAAATAAGCCAACACTAGAAATCAGGGGTTTTACAACATTTGAAGCATCGGTCACTCAGATTTGAACTGGAATGTACCCCCCAAAGTCACAATTTCTCCAATAATAAGCAGGTAAACTGATACAGTTTTGTTTCACTTAGAAAAGCTACTTTAAGATCAGCTGGGGAGAAATGCATTCTGGGCATAAATGACAAAATACAGACTCAGATATAAAACTTCTTTTTGGGCCGGGCACAGTGGCTCAAGCCTGTAATCCCAACACTTTGGGAGGCCGAGGTGGGCAGATCACTTGAGGTCAGGAGTTCCAGACCAGCCTGGCCAAACTGGCAAAACACTGTCTCTACTAAAAATACAAAAATCGGCTGGGCATGATGGCGCAGACCTGAAATCCCAGCTACTTGGGAGGCTGAGGAACAGGAATCACTTGAACTCAGGAGGCAGAGGTTGCAGTGAGTCAAGATCATGCCACTGCACTCCAACCTGAGTGACAGAGCAAGACTCCAACTCAAAAATTAAAATAAAAATAAATAAAACTTTTTTTTGAACTGTACTTGCACAGTGCAGTTAGTAAGGGCATCCTGGGTGCTCCTTGCAGCTCCCCTCACCCCTGGCCGCGTCCCTCACCTGCCTCTCTACCTGGCAGGGAGATACTGCAGCCTTCTGAATTCCGGTCCTAGACTAGCACCCACCACATACAAGTCACACAGCACATAGCTGTTCAATTAAATTTAAAATGAAATGATCCAGATCATATTACCCTCCTTAAAATATACTATTTGAAGTCGACAGTATCTTCTGATTAATACACACATGGGCTCATGGGCTTCAGCTGCACCGATTTCCAGTTTTGTTTTCTTCCTAGTTGTTAGTTACTCTGGGGAACAATTAGCCAAGCAAGTATTTCAACATTGAAATAAGTCCATATACTTTTAACTTCTGGTTTGTAATGGGAAGTCGCGTTACTTCTGAACTAATTAACTAAACTAAGCTAGACCTATAAACATTTATCTTTGTAGAATTCACAAACGGTAAGACTACTGGGAGAGGGAATATTATGTTCATTGCTGCTGGAATCCCTTCACCAAAGGCACCCGGCAAGATGCTGAGGGTCCACAATACATATGTCTGTGAAATCAACAAATGAACTGCTAAGATTGCACATGGAATTTATCTTTTTGGGTATTTTTTGTTTGTTTTTTGAGACAGAGTCTTGCTCTGTCACCCAGCCTGGAGTGCAGTGGCGCAATCTCAGCTCACTGCAGCCTCCACCTCCCAGGTTCAAGCGATTCTCCTGCTTCAGCCTCCCAAGTAGCTGGGATTACAGGTGCCCGCCACCACATCCAACTAATTTTTGTATTTTTAGTAGAGACAGGGTTTCCCCATGTTGGCCAGGATAGTCTCAACTCCTGACCTCAGGTGATCCTCCCACCTTAGCCTCCCAAAGTGCTGGGATTATAGGCATGAGCCACCGCACTCAGCCGGAATTTATCATTTTTCAAAACGCATGATCGGCCAATAAATATTTCCACTTCTCGTAACAGTTCTATTTCTATGCCAGCTATTGTTGCTAGGTTCCCTTTGAATATAAATGGTACTAAAATAGTTTAAAACCCCTTAGCTTTTAAAGCAAAGAAGTAAACTTAAAAATCACTGGCTTATGTCTCAGGGTGGAAAAACGTTCACAGATCCCACAGCTGGCATTACAAACAGATAGAGAAGCTCACCAGAGCAACTGCCAGCCTTGATGTAGGTGAGAACACTGCCACAATTTAGCCACAGTATTCACACATTCTATAGTTAAGTCTCAGTGTCAAAATCCTACATTCCCCTGTTTCGGAGGGAATACAAATTCAGGTACAAGGTTATCATATAAGATGGGCAGTATGTATGCATGCATGTATGTATGTATGTGTGTTCTTCCTACTACAGAAAATTTGACATAACTATTACAAATTAAAAATTTATAGTAATTTATTCCTTATAAAGAAGTTCAAATGTTGTTAAACTACTTAGAAAAAAAACACGATGAAAGCCCTCCAACCACAAACCTCCTGAGCAGGTCAAGAAAGCCCAGTCACATCGAAGGGGTGTGCAGGAAGATTCTCCTCCCAGAGGACACAGAATAGTTCTGCACCCCACAAAATATGAAGAGGAAAACCAAACTGTGTTGAAGTTGGAATAAGTATAGTTTCAACCACATTTCCATGTGAGTCAGCTCCTCCTCAATTGTCAAAGGAAATTTAGTTGACGTTTGGAAGCAGGAATATAAGACTTAACTGGCTCCCAACAGTCTCCGCAGAAATCACAACAAATCCTGCTGTTGAATAAAACTTCAGACTTGGACTCTGCTTTGCCAGTCTGCAAGCTGTGGGTCGGGACAGAGGCCCTGGAGCCCCAGACACAGGACGCTAAATCTAACCCAAGCAGAGGCAGTTTCACCTAATGCTGCAAAAGCCTGGGAGAGAGGTCACCTTTTTGCTATTTAGAGAACTGTTGAGCAGCATCACAACTGATGATGAAATCTTGCTCCACACCAGGAATGGCACGCTGCTGTTAGTATCAAAAGAATTAATTTTCTCTTAGCCAAACTTGAGCTACCGCTCATTGAGCAAGTCTGTGGGATAGTTCACAAATATCATAGTCATTTGCAACCCTGAAAGGTAGAGCTCCAGGGGATTTAAATACTGTGATAACTTCAGTTAGACACAAAATTTAAATGTATTCATAACAATAAGCATGAATTGGATGCCAACAAAGTATTTATAGCTCTAGCCCAGACAGCACCCTGAACTCAAGTTATATTTTACAATCCCAGGTTGGTATGTAAGAAGCATCTCAAACTGAACACATGTACACTGAACTTGAATCTCCCATCCAGGCCCATCCTCCTAACCAATGCCCTGCAGTAAAGGGTACCCCCTTCCTTCTCCCAGTTGCTCAGGCCACAAGGCCTCCTCTCCCATCACATCCAATCTGGCAGCAAACGCTGTTGGCTTCAACTTGAAGGCAGGTCCCCCTCTGAGACCCCTGGTCCAAGCCTCCAGCACTTCCTACCTGGATTACTGCAACAGTCTCTTAAGGTATCCCTGCGCCCACTCAGTCTATTTTAAAAAGAGCAGCAACAGTGATTCCATTAAGATACAGCCAGGCCCCAACTCTCCTCTGCTCAGAACCTCCAGTGGCTTCCCATGGCACTCAGAGTAAAAGCCCAAGTCCTGCAGTGGCCACTCTACCTAGCCACATCAGCAGTCTGGCTGACGCATCCCCAAAAAACCATGCACTATTTCCACCTGAAGTCCTCTCAGGTCAAGGGACTTCCCTTGCTTTATGTGGCATTTTTCACTGCTGAATCCGCAGCCATGAAGAACTGAGCTTGGCACACTAAATGTTCAACGGCTGTTAGTCGAAGGAATGAACCAATTGTGTACACCCTGGAAGCTACTTCCAGTATCTCTTGTTTCACAAATGGGGAAACTGAATTGCAGACAGGTTAAGGAACATAACCTACCCAGAGAGTGGCAGAGTCAGAATTCAGGGCCAGGTAGGACAGCTGCAGAGCACTGACCCTTTGCTAATCCCATCCTAATCCCACCCCACCGTCCCATCTACAGAAAGTTTTCATTCAATCATGTTTTGGGGGCTTGGAAGCCTTTTCCAAACAGTCAGCCTCAGCAGCTAAGGGCTCACTTTCGTAAGCAAAAATCTGAGTGTTTGTGGGGTAAAGCTGGTCTTCACCCTATCACAAATGTCTTCAAGTGTTTTCTGAAGCCCCCTCCTGCAGCCTGGGTGTGTTACTCAGGCTTTAAGTGATCTAGATCACATTTGGGAACTTGGATGTCAGTTCAGAAAATTCTTCTCAGGCAAATCTGAGGCCAGGCCTGGGGCAGGCCAACTATCACCTCATTTAGTGAAGGCGCATGGGCCATCTGGGAAGGACCAGTTTCCCCTCAAGTAGAATCTTAGCAAGCATCTTCCCCCTTGAGCCACAGAAGCTAGCGAGAGGCAGGGAGAGCTGGGCACAATGTGGGGGCACCCTCTACTGCCTCCAGCTCCTGCCTCCAGGGGAGAGGGCATTAAAGCACATGGAACACAGAAAGAAAGAAATGAAAGAAAATCGTTTTAATACCCAAACTATTCTGACATCAGCCAGCTGGAGGGGTCTAAAAGCATTTTAGGACTGGAAATCAGTAGAGTACCTCGGACGAGCCCTTAGGAAGAGCAATGATTATTATGCTATGAATGCAAGAATACTGGTTAAAGATTTCTCTCTGATCGAACACACAGAAGAAACGGTGGCTCAGTGGTCAGCTGCTCAGGCACTGGAGCCTCAGCTGAATCCTGGCTTAACTACTTACTAATCAGGTGACCTATGTGCCTCAGTTTCCTCCTCTGTAAAGCGGAGCTAATATTAGTACCCACTTCCTAACACTGGTGTGGGCACTGAGAGTGCACATTTGTGAAGGACATCTGTGGTACCTGGCACACAGGAAGCACTTGCTACAGGCTCTTAGTAATAAGATATTTATTACTGTATACTAATTAAACCCATTTTTAGGATTTTTTCAGTCTCCCCATAGTAAGCTTCTATAGAACTTGAAAAAAATTACAGGCTTGGGGTTAAATCATCCATACTCACTCTTTCACATACTTCCTAGCATCTCTGTGATTGGTGCTGAATCTTCTGGAATGCAATTTGAAATGGGGTTGACTTAAGTTAACTGAGGGAAGATTCAGTATATGGACAAGGTAGTGACTGGTAACATTTAGTACAATAAAACCTCTGCAAATTGGAACTGAAAAAAAAAAACAAAAAAAAAAAAACGCCAGGCACAGGGGCTCACACCTGTAATCTCAGCACTGTGGGAGGCCAAGGCAGGTGGATCAACTTGAGGTCAGAGTTTGAGACCAGCCTGGCCAACATGGTGAAACCCTATCTCTACCAAAAATACAAAAATTAGCTGGGTGTGGTGGTGGGCTCCTGTAATCCCAGCTACTCGGGAGGCTGAGGCAGAAGAATCACTTGAACCTGGGAAGCACACGTTGCAGTGAGCCAAGATCAGCCACTGCACTCCAGCCTGGGCAACAGAGTGAGACTCTGTCTCAAAAAACAAAAACAAAAACAAAAAAAAACAAACAAACCCAGGTCCTTATTGACATTTTCCTCGCTCTTTGCTTTTAGGAAAAAGCAGCAAATTCTAACAAGAGAGAGCTATCGCTGAATGGGAAACTGAGAGTGAGGTCCCAGCCCCACTCTGAGGGCAGGTACGACCTCAGGAAAAGCACTTCCCCGCTGGACTCTGGAGTCCCTGTGTCAAAGGAGGGCTGGATAGGATTCTAACTGCACTTCCAAGTCCTCATCTCTCCTCCAGTGAGGGGAACTCTGATTTCGTATGTCTCAGATTAGGAGTTCCACTGAAGATTTCATTGGGGGGAAAAGAGCTTTGCTGCTAAGAACGAACACTGGAACCAGAGTTTGAAGGTCTGAAATGTGCCAAGTGAGCTGTGAACGCATAGTGAGAATTTGGTCCACACAGCATGGCTCAAAGCAGCATTTTCTAAACCTGACTGCACAGCACAAGCCCTGGAGTTGGTAGTGAGGGTTCCCTACAAAGGGGTTCCCTGGGCAGTAGGTTTGACAGACACTCCTTTTTGGAGAGTCACAATAACCACTGGTTAAATCTCCATGAATGCCACATTAAGGCACTTTTTAATTTTCACTCAACAAGGGGTATAGGACCTGCGGAACTCAGACCTCTGGCCACTGTCATTGCGAAGGGACACAAGAGCTCACAAGTGGAAATCGGTACACACTGGATCAGTCCCTGTCCCTGCTCTAGCTATGGCAAAGCCCCAAGAGAACACTTTCAAAAATTGAGGCGGAAGTCGAACAAAATCCACAACTCAAAAGATTAAATCCCAATTTAGTACCACATTGCATTCTATGATTTCGCATCTAGCCTGTAGCTCTTTGAATACTGAAAGTCTAGCGCAGTGCTGGGGACCCAGCGAGAATCAACAGGTATTTCCTTATCTGTGGACACCTGTCACATCACCCCAGTCATTCCATATGACAACCCCCATGTTCCTCTCACTTCTAATTTTAAAAAGTCAGTCTCAAATCTTTAACTCACAGCTGCAAAGTGTACTCTTGAAATATTTGTGAAATTGTACAGATGTTATTTCCAACTGTCCTCCTGAGAAGTGACAGTGTGATTCGGGAATATTTCCAATTCTGGCTGAGGCTGGGCAGGGCGGGGGCCAAACGCTAGGACTGGACTGGGCATAGTTTACATCAGCCACAGGTGTCACCCCGCCGGTGTCAGAGGGTTTGCTTCTCTGAAATAGTAACTGTTTATATCACTCTGCACTTGTAATGACATCCTGCCAAAGGGCCCCACTTTCCCACAACTTTTACACTACGCAGAGATCTGACGTCAGCGTGTGCTGTGAGCAAAACATCTTCGATCAAGCTCTTTTCTGCATTATGGTTGCTGCCCCTCCCAAGATCAAACAAGCCAGCCACCCAGGGAGCCACAACTGCGGCTTCCAACTGGGAAATCATATTGGCAAAATAAAAACCGTTTTGGAAATTAACTTTTGAGTTTTCCCGAGGAGCGCTATAGACAGCGGGGCTACCATAAGCCGTCACTTCTGGAAGTGAGAGAGGTTTCTTGGTTAACTCTTAGATTTGGATCTACTGAGTCTACGAAGCACGGGAAAAGGAAGGAAAACCTAGAGCTAACAGGGTCGCCTATCAGGATGCGCCCAGTCACGCGCGTCAAGAGTTAGAGCAGTTGCCACCTAACTCCATGACGGGCACCGGACTATCCGCTGGCAACTGCCGCCCGGCGCTCGCCCGCTGAGTCCATGGACCAGCGGACCGAGTCCGGGTCCCCAGGCCATTTGGGCACCCTCTGGGCGGGCCCTACCGGTCCGCGATGCCGCGCCCCTGGTGAAGGGGCCGCTGCCCCACCCCGTCAAGGGCAGGGTGCCGGGGCGGCGGTAGGAGGTATGGGGTCAACGCGCAGTCCCGGTGCACAGACCTGCCGCTCCTGGGCCTGCAACCCGTACTCCTCGCGCATCCGCAGCAGCTCTTCTTCCAGCCGCGCGCGCAGCTGCTCCAACCCGAGCGCCTCGCGCTGCAGCCCCTCGACCTCCTGAGCGCACAGCCGGGTCTCCTCCTCCGCCTGGAGTCTGCTCTCCTGGCCGCGCCGCAGCGCCTCCTCCAGCTCGCGCACCTCGTCCTCGTACAGCTGCACCGTCTCTCGCCACGACTCGGCCACCAGCAGTGCGTAGCTGTCGTGCACCTCCCGCAGGCGCTGCGGGGGCGCAGCGGGGCCGGTGGCCCGGGCGCGGAAGTGCATGGTCAGGTTGGCGGCGCGCGCGCGCAGCTCCCGCACATCGCGTTCGTGGGCCGCGTCCAGGCCGCGGCGCTCGGCCTGCAGCCGGCCCAGCAGCGCCTCGAGGGCGGCGCGCGTGCCCAGCGCCTCCTGCAGCTCACGCTGCTGCGCGCCCAGCTCGGCGTCCAGGCGGCCGCGGGCGGCGCGCTCCTCCGCATCCAGGCGCTGCAGCTCCCTCAACTCGCGCCGCAGAGCGTCCCGCTCGCCCTCCGCCAGCGCAGTGGCCCAGCTCAGTTCGTCCAACTGCTGCCGCAAGCTGCGCGCCTCCTCGGCGCAGCGGGCCTGCCCCTCGACCCACAGGCTCTCTCGCCCGCGCCGGCCGCGCAGCTCCTCCTCCAGGAGCAGGTTTTCGCGCTCCAGCTCCCGCACCCGACACACGTAGTCATAGAGCCGGGCGTTGAGCTCCTGCAGCTCGGCCTTCTCGGGGCCCGTCTGCAGCCGCCAGGACAGCATCTTGCCGGGCGTGCGGGGCTTTCGCGGCTGGCCGGCTCCCTCCTGCCCTGCTCTTGTCCTGGTCTTGTCCCCTCCGCCACGACGCTCCGGCCTCGCCGCTGCCCCGGAGGCCCGCAGACTGGGACGCGAGCTGGAGAGCCCGGGCACTTAGCGGACGGGGCGGGCAGACTGGGCGAGGGCAGCGGCCTCCAGCCAATCAGAGCGCGGCTCGGCGCGGCCTCTGCGGCCGGACAGCGCCCCCTGCAGCACCTTGGCGGCCGCCGGTGGTCCGGGCGGGCAGTCGGGTAACAGCGGGCGGGATGGCGGGCTAGCCAGGCCGGGCTCAGCGAAGGGACCCGGGAGAGGGCGCCGTGCTGCTGCACTGTCACGCGTGCCCGCAGCATACGAGTGTCCTGGCGTTCGTGGATGGGAATAGAAGCCTATTGAGTTGCTATGGTGCTGGCCATTTACGAGAGACTTCTTACCCGAAGCCCTGGAGATTGGGGGGTTTTCTATTTTTAAAAAAATTATATGGATCGGGCGCGGTGGCTCACGCCTGTAATCCCAGCACTTTGGGAAGCCAAGGTGGGAGGATCGCTTGAGCCCGGGAGTTCGAGACCAGCCTGAGCAATATAGACCCTGTCTCTACCAAAAAAAAAAAAAAAATAGCCTGGCGTGGTCACACGCGCTACTTGGGAGGCTGAAGTGGGAGGATCACTTGAACCCAGGAGTTCAAAGCTGCAGTGAGCCTGATCATGCCACTGCACTCCAGCCTGGAAAACAGAGTGAGATGCCATCTCATATATATATATGTGTGTGTGTGTGTGTGTGTGTGTGTGTGTGTGTGTGGCGCATACATGCGCAGTAATCTTTTTTTTTTTTTTTTTTTTGAGACAGTTTCGCTCTTGTTGCCCAGGCTGGAGTGCAATGGAGCAATCTCTGCTCACCGCATCCTCCGCCTCCTGAGTTCAAATGATTATCCTGCCTCAGCCTCCCGAGTAACCAGGATTACAGGCCGGCGCCACCACGCCTGGCTAATTTTTTTTTCTCCATGTTGGCCAGACTGGTCTCAAACTCCCGATCTCAGGTGATCTGCCCGCCTCGGCCTCCCCTGGGATTACAGGCGATAGCCATAAAGTGCTCCAAGTACAGAACTTTCTAGACATCTAACATCTCCCCGAACTTTTACAGATCTCTCACACACACCCCAATGTGACAGCTGTTTCTTTCCAACATTTCCCTAAGAAAGTATTCAATTTAATTGTCATAGAAACCACAGCTCTTTTTTGTACACTTGCATTTCATTAGTTTTCATGGCAGTTATTTATGAATGACAATTCTCAGTATAAGTGTCATTGAGGCTCACAGGGACAAATCAGCTGACCCTTGGTTGGGGTACCCTTGGACTGGTGGTGACACAAGTGCCCAGGGGGAGACCTGGACGGTCATCCACTGGCCAGAGGGCTCCTCATGGCAGGGCCAGCAGTTAGTGTATTTTACAGATGGCATGGAAAGGTGGACTACTCAGCAAGCTGGTCCAGGGCCTCTGAGAAAGCTTCTAGTGCTCTCCTTGTCACAGGCATGAGCCTCCAATCACAAGCAAGGCAGAAAGTGGGCCTTTCTTTTTCTAGAGACCTTATGTTCGAGATCCTATTCTGTAGGTGGTAGAAATTAGTATCTTTCAATGAATAATTCCCTGTGCTTTTCTGCTAAAACTAAGTGGGGGTGGGGAGTGGGTTTATTCAGTGCTTGGGTTTATTCACCTTGGTGTGGGACAGGGGAATTTGGACCCCCATCACCCCATCATTGTCCTTCCTTCTCCCATTCCCCCAGGTGCACACTGACACCTGGCCTTTGCTTGTCAAACAAGAGAGCTGCTGTGGTGTCATCACCGAAACCTCTGTGGAGACCCTGCCAGTCCTGGGCCCCTCTGGGACATTGGGGTGCAGGAGGGCAGCTCTCACAGTTGCCCGGACTCCACTACAGCTGTTTGTTCTCAGCTCTTTGACTCACCACGCTAACAGGGGTTCTACTGTCCCACAACTCCTGGCTGGGCAGGAGACAGCCCTGCAGGATGGGAGAAGCTTCTCAGGGACCCATGAGTCCCAGCAGGACACTTTGCAGTGACTCATTAGTCTTTCTTTGCCTGGTGCCTTTCAGGGTCTTGGACTTTGAAACTCAAAACTTTTCCCCCATTTCTGCTGTAAATCCTGTCCCTTAGGAATTGACTGCTCCAGCAGACAGCTGCCCAGGTAGGGAAGGAGTTATAGGGGATCATGAACTAGCAGGGCCAGGAGGTGGGAGGGGGGAACTACCCCCGCCCCCACTCTTTCAGGATAATATTCTGCTGCTTCATGCTGAATCCTCACAACACTGAAGCTCGGAGGGGTGAAGTGACTAGAAGTATTAAAAGTTGTGACCACAAGAGCAGACTTGAGCAGACAGGGTCTGGCCAGGAAGCAGAGGCAAACTCAAAGGGAAGGGAATGATTGATGGGATGGGGGTGGATGGGATGAGGAAGCACCAGGAACCAGCAAGAGCAAGAAACTAAGAAGCTGTTAGCACCCTAGGATGTTGACTGAGCCTGGAGAAGCCCAGAGCGCTGGAAAAGAGGAGCAGAATGGATCCCAGGAGGAGGAAAGCCCAGTTCTTCCTCCAAGCCTCCCTTCTCTTGCCAGTGCCTCCTGCTGTGGAAGCCAGAAGTCACTGGAGCCTGGCAGTGGTGCACTGTGGTTGGCTCCCACAGGTTTGTGAGTGCCAACTGTTAAATTTCTAGAATTTTGTGGCCCACTTGTTAAACGCAGCCATTATTAAAAATTAATTATAGAAGCTTACAATTAATTATACAGAAAGAGCAAACATATTCAAAACGTATCACTTCCTCAGTATTTCACTGCATTTTCCTATGATCTGTTCTTGAAGTTATGAATGAGTAGTGTGCCTGCACCACAGAAATGCCATTTAATGTGTACTATCCTACTCCATATTCACTGACATTGTGCTGGTAGCCTGAGTATTTACAACACGGAAATCAGCCAATGACTTGTTTTTGTGGATTTGATGTTTTGTTGATTGTCTAGCCTTTAAAAGCAGTGGAGAGTTTGTTAATAGTGCAGATTAAATTGAGTGGCATGTTGTGTCTGTAGCTATTGAATTGTGAATAGCACAAAAACTTGAGGAAATGTTTGTCCAGTGTCTCAAAACTTGTGTCCAGATCAGGAAAGAAGTTGCTTCATGTCTGGGTGTGGTGGCTTCCACTGGTAATACCAAGACTTTGGGAGGCCAAGGCATGCAGAGCACTTGAGCTCAGGAGTTCCAGACCAGCCTGGACAACATGGCAAAACCCCCTCTCTCCAAAAAAATACAAAAATTAACTGGGCATGGTGGCATGCACCTGTAATCCCAGCTACTCGGGAGGCTGAAGTGAGAGGATTCCTTGAGTCCAGGAGATGGAGGCTTTGGTGAACTGTGATTGAGCCGTTGCACTCCAGCCTGGGTAACAGAGCGAGATCCTGTCATAACAAAATTTTAAAATCCAAAAAAAAATTTTAAAAGAAGTTACATCATGATGAGGAATAAATGAAGTTTCTCAGTTATTTCACCTTTGTCTTTCTTGCTAAGGTAAACAAAAATATCAGTCAATATTCATGGTGCTGCATTCATTTGTCAACTGTAACCATAAATTCACTAGAAACACCAGACTTCTGCAAAAATCAATGAGACCATTCTGCCAGAATCAATTTGCTATGTGGAATTTATGTTAAGGAGCAGTGTGTACTTTATTATTATTTGTAATAAAAATTTGAGAGCCATGTTGCTAACATATTAACAACTTTGCATTTCTATTAATAGCTTAATGGCAAAAATAAAAGTCCTGCAATCTTCACTTCTTATTGATATTTTTCTATTCAATAGAGTGGGTAATCTAAGCTGGAAATATTATATATTTTATAATATATAATATTTAAGATATAAAATATATACATATATAAAATATATATTTATACATAAAATATAGATTATACATATATATGTATGTATAGATGTATAATATAGATGTATAATCTATATTTTATGTATAAATATATTATATAATATATAATAAATATCTGTGCTGACATCCACTAGCCTTCCAAGAGAGCCCTAGATCTTCATCCCTACAGGCAGAGGCTGGGACAGTGGACCACTTTGGGTAGTTAAGCGGCTTGATCACTGCACAAACATATCCGGATGGGGTGATTAGTGGGACTGAAATCCCACCTGTGCTGTCCTTGCTGAGCTATGGATGTGGGTGCAGGGCAGCCTCCACCCTGAGGCAGGGCGTCTCTTCCTTAGCACCAAGGAACCATCCACGGACCAGGTCATGCACCCAATGGGCTCATTCATCTGCCCAGAAAGGATGACTTTTCCTAATTTGCACAAAGGAACCTTAGAGATGGATGTGGCCCTGCTGGCGTGGCCCCATGCTGGTGGAGTGGCTCCCACAGGTCTGCGGTCCTCTGCCACTTCCAGGTGGCGCTCAGGCCACTGGCCTCACTCAGGCTTGGGGAGATGGGGTGCAGGGGGAGGGCATTGGGGAAGGCTATCCTGGGCCATGCCGCGGCCCTTCCTCTCAGGCCCACAACTTCCCCAAGGCTGCCTCTGGGAAGCAGGGCACAAGGGACCCCTGGGATCCGTGCTTGGATCCCACAATATAACTGGGGTTTTGCTGTCTCCTGGGGCTCTGCCGAGGAAGGGGTGCAAGGCTCCCCTCACTACGACCCAGCGGCTGTGCTTCCATTCCACTCCATCACCCCTCCTTCAATATTTTCTTGCCTCTGCGGAAACCCAAGGCTACTCAGCCTTCCTTCAGGATTTTCTCCCCATCTTTAGTCCAGCTAGATGTCCTACCCGACTTCCTAAAATCTTGGATTTTGGAGACCACAGTCAGGCCTTTTCTTTTCGTCTAGGGTACAGGCCTCCCCTCAGGCAGTGAGCAGAAGGAATGAGCTGGAGTAGGGGGACAGGGAAGGGGACATCTATTAATCGTCCCACCCCACAATAATTGCACATGCCTGGGAGCCCCGTGGAGCGCAGGCCACACTGTGCCAGGTCCTCCCAGTAGGGAAAAACTAGCTATTCCCACTTCCCCAGCCCTGCGCAGGGGCTGATGGAAAAGGCTGTAGCCCCTGGCGCGCGCAGCCTCATGGTTCTTGGACTTTGCTAAAATTCTGGCTGCGGGGCCGCGCTGCTTCCGATCCGCGGCGCCGCTCAAGCGAAGGCTCAGGGGGTCCCCCTCCCGAGGCGGCCCCAGAGCCGCCCCTCTGGTCTCCATCCCGGAGCACCGCCCTCCCTCCCTCCTTGGGCGGCGCTGCCCCAGCGGTCGGGTGTTTTCACCCCCCACCGCAAGCTTCCTACAGTTCCTCCACCCACCGCAGAAAGCGGGCGCACATGTCACTCTCTTTTCTCCAATTCCGCTACATCCCTGAGTTCGGTTTTCACTGCAAATGACGCTACCTGGGGTTGATGGTCCCTAAGGTGTTCAGCCTGCGAAAGAGGGCTGTGGTTAAAAAAATAAAAATACACTAGAGCCTTACTGAGTCCTAAGCAATTTGTTTTGCATTAGGTCAATTCTAGAAAAAAAAATTTACAGGTCATTTTTTTCATTCAAAGTAAAAATTGTTTTACTGAATCCCACGATTTATCTATCTAGATATCGCCCGTAGATACAGATATTTCATATATATATCTCGCTAAGCTGGAAGAGTATATATAATATATATATAAATATAATTAATATAATTAATATTAATAATATATAATATATTACATGACATATAGTAATATATTATATATGTTGTATAATATATAATAATATATAATATAATAATATAATATAATAAAATATATAATATAAAAATATATTACATAATATATAATATATAATGTATTATATAACATATAATAATATAGTATATAATATATTATAATATATTAATATGTATTAATATAGTAATATATTATTATATATTATATATCATATAATATATTATTATATTATATATTATATAACATGTCGTTATATTATATTATATATTATTATATATTATATAATATATTATTATATGTTATTAATATTAATTATCTTAATTAATATTGTACCCTACTTCCCAGAGGCAGCCTTGGGGAAGTTGTGGGCCTGAGAGGAAGGGCCACGGCATATTTATATAAATATATAAATTATTATATAAATTACCTACCCAAAGTGGTCCACTGTCCCAGCCTCTGCCTGTAGAGATGAAGATCTAGGGCTCTCTTGGAAGGCCAGTGGATGCCAGCACAGATAGGTGGCATGAGGACCAGGTAAGCCCCCAGCCCTGGTGCCTTAGCACTGTGTAAGTCCCCAACAGTTCTGGTGCAATCTAGGGAAGGGGGTCAGATCTCTAACCCCTTTAATGGATGGGGATTGAGTTTTCATCACCCTGTCGTTATTCCCTGCCTACCTAAGTTTGTGGACTGAGAGGCACGCTTGCCCCCAACAGGCTTGGCCAGGTAGGAAATGAAGCCAGTGGGAAAGGGAAATGCGTCAGGCCGGTGGGAAGGCTGGGCCAGGCACAGTGGTGTACAGTGGACTGACTCACTTTGCATCCTGGCACTTAGTACCAGCATAACCTTAGGCATGACAACCCCTCTGAGCCTATCTCCTTATCTGTGTAATAGTAATGAGAACAAAATAGACCTTCCTATAGAGGTGTTAGAAGGAATATTAGAAGGACTAAGCTTTCATGTCCATTGGCCTCACTGGAGAGCTTGTTAAAATGCAGATCCCTGGGCCCCACACACAGAGTTTCAGAGTCAGTTGCCTGGAGCGGGCTAAGCATTAGTCCATTCCCAGGTGAGGAAGATGCTGCCAGGCAAAGACCACAAGGAAAGCTCCTGGCTCCCATCATCAGAGTTAGTCCTTGTATAGTCTTGCCCCGTCAGGCACTGTTCTGAGCTCTTCACGCAGGTCAACTCGCAATCAGCACAGCAGCCTGTGCAGCGGGTACCATCAGCTCGAGGTGAATGATGTGGAGGCTGAGCCATGGAGTGGTCAGCTTTCCCGAGCCCATGCAAGTAAAAAGTGGCAGAACCAGGATTTGAACCCTTACCTTACCCACTTTGCCACACTGCCCATTATGCTGTGTGAAACGTGTTGGACAAGACTTAGCACACCGCACTCAGCAAGTGTTGGTCATCTTCACGGGAGAAGTCCTGGAGCCCAGAATTACATGGAAGCCACCAGCCAGAGGTCTGTCTCCGGAAGGCCAGGGAGAGAGGCTGAAGAGTCAGGGCACAGATGCAGATGATGGCAGCTCAGCAGGGTCTGAGACCAGCTGAGTCTAGGGAGCAGGACAGGAACAAGCTAGTCCTTGAGCCTCCCAGACTCAGTTTCCTCACCTGTAAAGTGAGGATAACCCCTCCCTCATAGGATTGCTACAAGAAACAAGTAAGATGAGAATGTAAAAGCCTCAGGACAGAGCATCTTCACGCTCCATCTCACTCCAAAGTCTGAATCCAGCCGCTCTTGCTCAGAGCCCACAGTGTCCCCACTCTGTCACAGCTCTTCTGGCTATTTTGGGTGGGCAGATCATTTGTTTGTCACTGTTTCACAGGAGCACAGCAGGTGTTTGTTGGGGTGTAGGCTGCCTTTTCAAAAGGTGCAAAAATAGCATTTGTCACATCAAAAAAAAGTGCAGTAATTTAAGCTGTACAACTTCCCTCTCTTAATTTGGAAAGTCATGTCATAATCATTACAGATGAACTTGGGAAGGGCCCCAAGTGACAAAGAAACATCCCCTGATTAATCTTCCCAGCAGGGACAAGACTTCTCACTTCCACTGAAGAACTAAAAAAACAATAATTTGCCTTCAAAAAACAGCATATTTGCTCTCCCTGCCCTTAGCCACACATTTTCCGCGGAGTTTGTTGGTGGTGTTCATGAAAGGGTAACTCGAAAGCCAGATTTTGAGTCCCCTCTATGTCCCTGGTGCTGGGCTGGGCCCTGGGAACACAGAAAGAAGAAAGACACAGCCGCTTTCCTCATAGACCTGGGGCCTGGGGAGGGCAGAGAGCTTGGGGAGGTTGCTCTCTTCCCCTAACGCTGTCACAAGTGCCTGCTCCTCCCCTAATTGCTACCCACTAGTCATTTAGCCACTCATCTCTTCTCTGTCTACCTGCCGCTACTCCAATCCAATCTCATGGCTTCAAATACAACAACATGCCAGTGATCCTCGGATGTGTGGCTGCAGCCTAGACTGCTGTTCTGACCCTGCTGTGTCTTGGGCCAGGGCTCTGTGGATGACATGACCCCCATATGTCCCTACTCTAACACAGGGGCCATGGTGGTGCTATGGATCCCTGGCTATCAGCATCAATTCGGACGCCACAGTAGGAACCGACGATTCTGAAAAGAAATGAATGCTCATGTTCTAACTGGCTGCAGTTGCTCTGGGGAAGGACCAAGGCTCTCACTTGCCATAGAGGTTGTTGGGTCCTTCTTTCAGCCAGTGTGTTCTGGTGGCTCAGCGTCAGAAAACTGGATCATAACTTTGCTTAGAAGTGTTTTTGATTATATATATACTTGGGGATGTTTCTGCCGGCAGCCCATTTATCTTTCCCCTAGAAACACCATGTTCTGAGTCACTGATCCCTCAGATCCCTGAGTCTGTAGAATCCTTAGTTCACTCCCCACCCCCATGGCCATTCCAAACTTTGCAGCTCATTACAGTAATTATACTCACCTTTTTTCTGAGACTTATGGGCTGCCATCTGCCCTCTGCTAGACCTGTAGCCAGTGGCTCGCAAAGTCTGGTACCTGGATGAGCAACAGAAGCATCGCCTGGGAACTTTTTAGAAATGTACCCTCTCTAGCCCCAGCCCAGACCTGTGGGTGAAACCCTGTGTGTTTTGACAAGCCCTCCAGTTGATTTGAATACATGCTAGTTTGAAAGCCTCTGCTGCATCTTCTCATTCCCACCAGAGCAGCCAGCTCTGTAACAGTGTCTCTTCTGTCAGTCCCTCTCCTCCAGAGGACAAGTACCACTCAGCTTCTCAGTGGGGTGGTGCCCCTCACCAGCTGCTTCCTTATCACTTTGATAGATGGGGGATCCTCCAGGCCTCCCCAGGAACGTAGCTAGCCTGGTGGGTTTTCTGGTCTTACTCCCACTTCTCTGATAGTTGTTCCTTCCCTCCTGCATTGTCTGTCCTGGCGTCTCTACTTCATTCATTTAATGTGTACTATCCCTTTCCCAGGCTTCCCAGGGCTACCCCAGCGGCACATTAGCAGCTGCCCAAGGCCCTTGCCAGGAAGTGAATCTTTGTCACAGGACAGGGCCCCCACACCAACAACTCTCCCATACTCCAGCTATATAGCCTTGACCTGCAAGCCCGCCTTGACCCAGCACCTTGCAGACCACCTATCCTCCCATTCCCAGGCTTTCTGCTTCAGTCCCTGCTGGCAAGCATGAATCAGGTCCTGTAGCGCCTTTGCTGTATAATTCCCCTCCTTCCTGAGCTGGCCCAGTACTTCCCAGCTGGACTTGCTGAGGTTTGACCTTAGATACAGATCTGGTGGCCAGGAGAGAGGTGCTGGTGGACCCCAAAGGGAAAGCATTGCCTTGTAAGGCCCCTGCCTCATTTGTGGCCTGTGTAGTCTTCTGGCAGAAGTTGGCGGTGGGGGACAGGGTCCTATATTTCTGAAAGGGGGAGTGGGTCACTTCTGCAAGGGAATCTGGAGATCCATGGTTCTTACCTGCAGTCCCCAAATACCCTCATCCCAAGTCTCACAGTCCTACTCTTTTCCCATCAGAGCCCTGGCTTTGACATTAGAGACTTGCCTAGAATGAGAACTCAGCCTCTCTCACAATTAGAAGCGGTGACTGCTCTTCCATTCTCTCTGCCTTCTGCCTGTA
This sequence comes from Piliocolobus tephrosceles, assembly GCF_002776525.5. Taxonomy (NCBI): domain Eukaryota; kingdom Metazoa; phylum Chordata; class Mammalia; order Primates; family Cercopithecidae; genus Piliocolobus; species Piliocolobus tephrosceles. The sequence continues at coordinate 129,484,193 of NC_045439.1, forward strand.
GGGGGTGAGGGTTCTTTTAAAAGCAGTCAAGTAGGCCTTGAGACTCTCACACTTGGCTGTAAACCGCTGAGCAACAGATCTGAGACAGACATTTTCTCTCTTAATAAGTTAGTGGCACTTAGCAAAAGTCACTTGATTTTACAGTCCTTCTAGTTACCGTTTCTCCAAACCTCTCAAGAGCTCATGGGATTTTACCCTTTCACCTGCCTCCACTTCTACTGTATCTTGTCCCAGTTCATGAAGGGTGAAAGTCTTAGCAATCACACCTCAACAGCATGTGGGAACTAGCAATACTCCCCTACCCATTAGCAATAAACAATCCAAAAATACAGTTAATATTCACTTTATTTTTTTTTCTTTTTGTGTAAATGGAACTTTAATTTAGAAGTTCCATTCATGGCTGGTTGTAGTGGCTCATGCCTGTAATCCCAGCACTTTGGGAGGCTGAGGCAGGCAGATCATTTGAGGTCAGGAGTTTGAGACTAGGCTGGCCAACCTGGTGAAACCTCATCTCCACTAAAAATACAAAAAAAAAAAAGCCAGAAATTAGCTGGGCGTGGTGGCAGGCGCCTATAGTCCCAGCTACTAGGGAGACTGAGGCAGGAGAACCACCTGAACCCTGGAGATGGAGGTTGCAGTGAGCTGAGATGGTGCCACTGCACTCCAGCCTGGGCAACAGAGCAAGACACCATCTCAAAAAAACAAAAAACAAACAAAAAAAGAAGTTCCATTCATAACGATATAAAAAAATTACTTAGAAATAAATTTAACAAAAGAAATTCGAGACTTGCACCCTGAAAATGACCAGACATTCTTAAGATACATTTTTAAAGAGACCTAAATTGATGGAAAGACAGCCTGTGTTCATGGATTAGAAGATTTACTATTGTTAAGATGGCAACACACATACATACACACATACACACACATGCACACATGTAACCAATGTCTACAGGCATGTCTATATTTATTTCTCTATGTATCTAGCTGGCTGTCCTCACACAAGTTCATACTGATGCCTCCAACTCCCATCCACAAGGATCATTCTAGCCTCCCCTTCCCTTATTTCTCATTTGTAATTTCTTTCTCCAGCAGTGAGAAGCCTGGCTCTCCTTACCTATAGTATAGTTTCTTATTTGTTCACCCCTTGTGTATATATAAAGTAGTTTCTCCATAGTCTTTTAAAAACCTAAATCAGATCACTCCTTTGCTCAAAACCCTCCCATGCCTCCCCACTTCGTTTAGAGTAAACCCCAAACCCTGGACATCCTCTGACCTACAAAGCCCTACGTGCTGTGGATCCTCAACACATATTGATCAACTTACCCCTCCTTGTGCTTCTGCCTTAGATACCTTGGCCCCCTTGCTGTACACGACAGGCTGGGTGATGGAAGGAGACTGACTGAGAAGGGGAACGGGAATCTTCTTGGTAAAACAGAACTCTTCCACATCTTGACTTGGGTGGTGGTAACACAACTATACATATCTAGTTCCTTAAACTGCACACTTAAAATTAGTAAATTTTAGTAAGTGTGCTACAATAAAGTTGATTTTTTTAAAGAGATATTTATCCCGGCGGGGCAGGGTGACTCACGGCTGTAATCTCAGCTCTTTGGGAGGCCAAGGCAGGTGGATCACCTGAGGTCCGGAGTTCGAGACCAGCTTGGCCAACATGGTGAAACCCCATCTCTACTAAATACAGAAATTAGCCAGGCATAGTGGCATGCACCTGTAATCCCCAGCTACTTGGAAGGCTAAGACAGGAGAATCACTTGAACCCAGGAGACGGAGGTAATAGTGAGCTGAGATGGCACCACTGCACTCCAGACTAGGTGACAGAACAAGACTCTATCTCAAAAGAAAAAACAAAAAAAGACATTTATCCCAAGAAGTGCTATCTACAATATCATTTAAAATGTTAGTTTTATGTTTCTAAAGTACTTTGAAGTACTTTGGGAGGCTGAGACAGGAGGATGACTTGAGGCCAGGAGTTCAAGACCAGCCTGGGCAACGTAGTGAGGCCTCATCTCTACTAAACATAAAAAATTTGGCTGGGCATGGTGGGGTGCCTGTAGTCCCAGCTACTCAGAAGGTGAGGCAGGAGGATGAGTTGAGCCTAGGAGTTTGAAGATGCAGTGAGCTGTGATCACCACTGCACTCCAGCCTGGGTGACAAGTAAGACCCTGTTTCCAAAAATAAAAAATAAAGTAGATAAAACACAAAGTGTTTTGTCAGTGATCACATCAAAAGGAAATATATTTTTCATTGCACACACATGCAAGTAACTGAAACATAAGTTCTACAAAGCATTTCTTATCCCTCCAATGTTTTAATCTCCTTTTTAATGCTGGATTGGTGCCACAAATTTAATATCATGATTCATTAATGGATCTTGCTTTATCATTTTAAAACCCTTCATTCAAATGTTGTCATCTACACATTAATCAGTTACATTAGCCTGGCATTCATCAACACTTGTGGGTTTTCTTTTCTTTGTTTTTGAGACAGATCTCACCCTGTCACCCAGCCCAGCCTGGAGTGCAGTGGCGTGATCTTGGCTCACTGCAACCACCACCTACCAGGTTCAAGCAATTATCTTGCCTCAGCCTCCAAAGTGTCTGGGATTACAGGCACCTACCACCAGGCCTGGCTCATTTTTGTGTGATTAGTAGAGACAGGGTTTCACCATGTTGGCCAGGCTGGTCTGGAACTCCTGACCTCAGGTGATCCGCCCACCTCAGCCTCCCAAAGTACTGAGATTATAGGCATGAGCCACCGCTCCCAGCCCACCTGTGGGTTTTCTAAATGTGGTGGATAATGAGTCTGATTGAACACATTCTGTAATGGACCTCCACTGGCCACCCCTCCACTCCCACCTTCCTGAAGGCTCCTGGCCTGTGGTTGGGGAAATGCTGCCCTCAACTCAAGCCCACCCTTTCTAACCTCTTACCACCTCCTCAATAGTAAATTTCCTACATCAGCTCGCAAGCAGCTAAATCAGTAGGCAAGGATAATTTATGGACTCACAAACTACTTGAAATTGTTTTTCTACTGTATTGGGGAATTGTCTGGATGACATCGATAGCTATGGTCAGGAAGCTGATTTCAATTTCTCGATCACAAAATGTCAGCACTATCAGTAAAAATGTCAGTAGCAGCCAAGGCAACTGAAGCTCTTATAAAAGCTACCAAGACCCTCCTTCCAGATAGCCCCAAAGTTTAGTCATCAGCAGCCAAAACGGTAACTCAGAGCTGGAGCCTTTGATTAATACTGCCATAGTTGAAGCTCACAAAGTTAGATTTGGAGACATCGGGGTGGAATCATGAACTCTCAGCCTAGCCCCACCCCATTTGTCCCCATCTGCCTAAATCCATCTATACTTCAAGGCCCAACTCAGATGTTAACACCTCTGCAAAGCTTGCCCTGAGGGTGCCGGTGGAAATCAGGCCTGCCTTTGAACTGTCAAGGGTCTTCAGTTGTAGCTTTCTGATGAAGTGTGCTCCATTCTACTGGGTAATCTTATTCAGTATATTCCACTCCACACCACTCCTGTGACCTTATTATGGTCAGGGACCATGACTGTATTCTTTATCCTGGAATATCCATGCTGCCTAGTCCAGTTCTTGTTTTTGGTAACCACTGAATAAGGAAAATATGTAGCTGCTAAATTGCAATGTTTTAAAATATAGAAAGTCTGGGTTCAAGTTCTGGTTTGGTGATTAACCTCTGGTGTGATGTTGGCCAACTCACTCAGAGGTTATAACTCTTGGACCTTAGCTTCCTTAGCTGTCATTAAGGGAACAGGACTCCATTATTTCTAAGATTCCGGGGTAGCCATCCTCCAAGACAGTGCCCAGTGATCCCCATCTCCTCTCGTTACTTTGTCTTTGTTCCTAGGGTGGTCGGTATGTCACTTCTGATAATAGATTATAAAAGGTACTATGGGCCAGGCACAGTGGCTCACGCCTATAATCCCAGCACTTTGGGGGACCGAGGTGGGCAGATCAAGAGTTTGAGACCAGCCTGACCAACGTAGTGAAATCCCGTCTCTGCTAAAAATACAAAAATTAGCCGGGCGTGGTGGCACACACCTGTAATCACAGCTGCTCATGAGACTGAGGCAGGAGAATCGCTTGAACCTGGGAGGCAGAGGTTGCAGTGAGCCAAGATTGCGCCACTGCACTCCAGCCCGGGTGACAGAGCAAGACTGCATCTCACATACACACAAAAAAACATACACAAAGGTACTATGGCTTCCTTCTTGGTCATTCTCTCTCTACTTTGGATCCCTCACTCTGGGAGAAGTTAGATGCCATGTGATGGGCAACCCTGTGGAGATGTAGCCAATGAGTAACTGAAGCCTTGGCCCACAGCCTGTGAGGAACCAAGAGCTGCCAGCAACCATACGAGTGAGCTTGGAAGTGGATTCACCAGCCCCAGCCAATCCTTGAGACAACTGCAGCCCTGGCCCACAACTTGACTGCAGCTCCATGCAAGAATCAGAGCCCAGACAACCCAGCTAAGCCACTCCTGAATTCCAGACCCTCAGAAACTGTGAGATAATAAGTATTTGCTGATTTGAGGTCCTTTGTTACACAGCAATAGATAACTCATACAAATTGTTTCTGGCTCTAAAATTCTATAAGCCTAAAGTCCCTGAAATATAGCTATTGCATTCAGGAAAAGCCTGATTTACAGCAATTGTCAATCTTTCCCCTCCTGCTCCCAGCCAGAATCATAAAGAGATAATACAAAATATGTCAAAACATATTGTGGAATCACAATATTTATTTTATTTGTTTTTATAAGAGTTCCCAAAGCCTTGTTGATTTTGCTTCACTGAATCCTTTATTTAACAAACGAAGGTGGAAATCCAGATAAATTAGGTGATTGGAAGAATGCAAACGTGTTTCACTTTCGCAACATTTGCAATTCCTCGGTGGTGAATGAAAATGAGGTACAGGCTTGCTTTCACTTCTGCCTTATCATGAGAAATGTGTCTTGAGCAGTGGTAATACTTGCACTGTCTCCCCAGGCAGCCACAGACCCAGGGAACTCTCAGGGGAGAAGGGTGAGTGCAGCTTCCTAAGTCACCGCCAGAAAAATAGCTGAAGGTTGAAAACAGACAGCTGGGCAATGGGGCTACCAGGTCAGACTGGATTAACAGAAGACTTTTGACAGGACAAGTGACAAGAAGTGATTTTCTGTTTAAAATGAGACCACCATCCATGATAAACAGGGGGCTGGGAAGGGAATTAAGAGCATGGAGGGTGGGTTCAGGAGGCCTGTGTCTTCTCTGGCTGCAGTTTGAGCCCTGGTGGTTCCCCAAATGAAAACAAACAGCTGATGGCCTCGTCAGCTGATGACAAGGGCTGATGACAAGTGTGGGAATGAGTTTGGAAAGATGGTAAGAAAGGGCTGGAAGAGGAAAGAGAATGCTGAGGTGATAAAGCACATTTGGAGGGCAAGGGTCTGTTCTGCCCACTATGGGTCTCTAGATTTGATGTTCTGTGGAAGAGACCCTCAACATAGGTTTGTTGAAAGGATGGGAGTGCACGTGAAAATAAAATTAGGAAAAGGGGCGCAGTGGCTCACACCTATAATTCCAGCACTTCGGGAGGATGAGGCGGGCAGATCACCTGTGGTCAGGAGTTTGAGATCAGCCTGGCCAACATGGTGAAACGCCATCTCTACTGAAAATACAAAAATTAGCTGAGCATGGTGGTGCATGCCTGTAATCCCAGCTACCTGGGAGGCTGAGACAGGAGAATCACTTGAACCAGGGAGGTGGAGTTTGCAGTGAGCTGAGAGTATGCCACCATTCTGCAGCCTGGGTGACATAATGAGACTCCGTCTCAGAAAAAAAAAAAAAAAGAAAGAAATTAGGAAAAATAAGAAAAGAGGTGTAGATGGGTGGGAGATGACTCTGGAAGATTAAAAGTGTGTTGCTCTGAAAGCATTTGCTTTATCAAACGGGTTATTGTTGCAGTATTTTCTTATTTAAGTAATGTGGTCATTTAGATAAACCCCACCTTGAACTTAGTAATTGCCTCTTGGATCAAAAAGATTGAAGCCACCATGACCATATTCCCGGCTACTCAGAAGGCTGGGGCAGGAGGATCACTTGGGCCCAGGAGTTCAAGGCCAGCCTGGGCAACATAGCAAGACCCGATCTCAAAAAAAAAAAAAAAAAAAAAAAAAGATCTAAATAGTCTTAACTGGATGGGGAGCTTTGGACTTTTTGGTGTTGCTGTGGAATAAAGGAGAAGTATGGATAAGGGACAAGATGTGTGAGGCTGGACGGAAGAGGGAGAAGCTGATGGGATGTCCAGTCTGAAAGTCAAGTCTTTCAGGGGACTTAAGACCAGAAAAGAGTCCTTCTCCTTCTCCTTCTCCTTCTTCTTCTTCTTCCAGAGTCTTGCTCTGTCACCAGACTAGAGTGCAGTGGTACAATCTTGGCTCACTGCAACCTTTGCCTCCCGGGTTCAAGCCCCGGGTTCAAGCAATTCTCCTGCCTCAGCCTCCCGAGTAGGTGGGACTGGCATGTGCCACCATACCCAGCTAATTTTTTGTATTTTTAGTAGAGACGGGGTTTCACCATGTTGGCTAGGATGGTCTTGAGCTCTTGACCTCATGACCTGCCCACCTCGGCCTCCCAAAGTGCTGGGATTACAGACGTGAGTCACCACACCCTGCCAAGACCAGAGAGTTATTTGGCTGCAAACCTCCTATTGATTTTAGCAAACCTGGCTACTTCACCAAGATCACTGCGGTAGCTTCCTCACTCCTTCCAACAGATCCCTTTCCAATTGCTAGACCACACAGAGCTGAATATGCTGCTGCTCCACCATGTGAGTTTTTCCTTTGTGAATGAAATAAAGACATGCTTGGGGAGTGAATAGCAGAAAAACCAATCAAAATGGAAATACCGTACTAGGGAATGGAATTCCAGAAGATAAAGGAACTCGGGTATTTTTTAGTGTATTAAAGAGCAATTTCTCCTCCTTTATATTTGTATACCCCAAGAGGATTATTTTTTCTGAAGCCAAGTGTTTGGATAGATGCGATAATAGATGTGAAAGTGTCTCAAGTCCAATAAGCTGTTGTTTTACTAGTGATGGTGGTACAGTATTTCACTGACTCTTCCCACATAACTGTCAGGAAGGGAGGAAGCAAATGTCAGTGATATTTTGCAACAACAAGACCAAGCCACAGAGGTTTGAACAATTTGCTCAGCATGACAGGACGAGTCAGAGTGGGTCATGGGGTGACAAGTACCAGGAGATCTTGGGTCCTAGACATGCTTTTTCCACTGAGATCACACTGGGCTTTGACACAGAGATCTTGGCTGGGGGTGGTGGGGGAGCAGGGAGGCAGCAGATCCCAAACAGTCAAGTCTTTATCTGGCAAGTTAGTAGAAGGCCGTGGTGTGAAGATAACCCCAGACCACACTCAAATCTGGGAGTAATTCCTGTTGAACTTTGTACAGCAGGACACAAGGTTAGAATACCTGGGCAGACGTGACTACTGAGTGAGGAGGAGGCTCAGTCATTTTCTGGGATTTGATTAGACGGGAGGCACGAGAGACCCAGGGCTGCTAGTGTGGGAGGGGGTGGGTAACATTCAAAATAATAGCCAGATTCCCCTTCCCCATATTGTCAGCTTTGCAGGTCACTTAGGGAAGGATGATCAGAAAGTAGGGAAGGGCAAAGATTCAGACACTGGCCTTAGTTTTTCCAAGGCCTCAGTCTCGGGGTGATAGAAGATACCTCGTGTATTCGGCACCTGGGAGAACTACCCTAGAGAAAGAACACAGTTTTTTGCCCTCCACTCTGAACGCCCAGCCCAGGAAAAATGTTTCCCCTTTGGCAGAGTGGAAGAGTTGTTGAGAAGGCCAGGAGTGGAGTGGTGCTTCCCAAGGAAGGGATCCTGTGGCCTGTTCCCTTGGGCTCTATCCTGGGCAGAGGAACAACCAGGGAGGCCGTGGCATCTGGGAGGGTGGCAGGATTCCAGAGAAGTATGACTGTGCAGTGACTCTAGGCAGAAAGGCCTGGCCAGACTCACAGCCCATCCTGTCAAGGGAGCAGCAGAATGTTTCCTGTGCATCTAAGAGACTGGATTGCATGATTAAATATACTTAATCGATTTTCAAGCAGCTCTATCCTCTTCTGAAAGGCATTGAATTTAGAAACACCCTTATATGACAATGTGATAAAAAAAAATCAGGATATATGTCAGATTTCCAGCCTACTGCTTTAAAATACATATTCTAATAAATTAAAATATAGCAAGTGCAACTAACACTCCAGATGCCGAATGGAGATACCCATGTATAAAGCATTAGCTCTTCAGAGTGCTTCACCAAAGCTGTTTTTCAGGGACTGTTGAAATAATACTGGCATGGGGCTTTTCATTCTGATTTCTCCAGAAACTTATAATGGAACAAATATCTTTGTTTGTGTCAATGTAACAGAATTTAGGATAGTTAGGAAATATCTTTTTTTTTTTTTTTTTTGAGATGAAGTCTCACTCAGTCACCCAGGCTGGAGTGCAGTGGTGCAACCTCTACCTCCCAGGTTCAAGTGATCCTTCTGCCTCAGCCTCCCAAGTAGCTGGGATTATAGGCGTGAGCCGCCACACCCGGCTAATTTTTGGTATTGTATGTTTAATACAGACAGGGTTTTGCCATGTTGGCCAGGCTGGTCTCGAACTCCTGACCTCAAGTGATCCACCCGCCTTGGCCTCCCAAAGTGCTGGGATTACAGGCGTGAGCCACAATCTCCAGCTGGATATATCTTTTCTTATGATCATTTCACCCGATTGTCTGTCACTGTTAGTAATTTACTCACAATAAAGGAAGTCCCTATAAGAGTGAATGGATTCTGTTGTCATTCATACTATCAGTTCTTATTACTTACAGTCAAGAATGGAAAAGCCATCACCAGCAACTGTGAGGATGGGGTGAAGACTCCAGGAGGTACTATATGGAGCCCATGAATCAAGGTTGTCTGAGAAGTAAACCAGAAAGCAGGGCAGCCTAGGAGGAATACTCAAGCCTGTAAATAATAACCATGACAAATGCCCCGTGGCCAGCCTCCATCTGGAGTAGCTCCAGCTTGCCTGTCTTCATAAAGTGGCTTTAGTAGCTTGTGGATAGCAAAGGAAATACATTGCCCAATTTGGTCTCAAGTGAGTTTTGAGTTTCCTAAATCAGTTTTGAATTGAAGTGTGGAATGGTGCAAATCCTAAGTGTACCACTCACAGAATCACAAAGTGAGCACACCCTTGTGCCATCACCAGGATCCAGAAACAGAAGATAACCAACAGCCAGAAGTAGCCACCCTCATGTCCCCTGCCAGGCACTATCCTTTCCCTTTAAAACCATAGACTGGAAGCTGGGCACGGTGGCTCACGCCTATAATCCCAGCACTTTGGGAGGCCGAGATGGGTGAATCATTTGAGCTCATGAGCTCTAGATCAGCCTGGCTAACATGGAGAAAACCCATCTCTACCAAAAGTACAAAAATGAACTGGGCGTGGTGGCACATACCTGTGGTCCCAGCTACTTGGAAGGCTGAGGTGGGAGGATGTTTGAGTCTGGGATGTGGAGGTTGCAGTGAGGTGAGATTGCGCCACTGCCCTCCAGCCTGGGCAACAGAGCCAGGCCTTGTCTCAACACACACACACACACACACACACACACACACACACACACCCCAACAGACTGGGTGAGCCAGTGGAATGGAATCACACTGTATGCATTCTTATGTATCTGACTTCTTTCACTCCACATAGCAGTGTTATTTGTAATAGACCAGCACTGGAAACAACCCAAATGCTCAGCAACAGAAATAATGAATAAGTAAACTGTAATCTATTCTACAATGGGATACAACACAGTAACCAAAATGAATGACCTGGCAAGAGACATAGCAGTGTGGGTGAATCTCACAAACAGAACATTGAGTGAAAGAAGCCAGATTCAAAAGAATATACCATTCAAACGCAAACACAACCAGCAAGTAGCAGCAAGAGCTGTGATTCCCTCTGGGGAGGAGAGAAAAGGTAATGTCCCAAGAGTTTTAAATTTTAAATTGTAGCCATTATGGTGGGATTTAGAGTTAAGGTTTAGGATTAAGGTTAGGAGTAGTAGTTGAGTTAGGATTAGGGTCTTACAGTGTTCTGATTACTAATGACATTGAACATTTATTTTCATGTATTTATTGGCTATGTTAATAACCTCTTTTGTGAAGTGTCCACATCTTTTGCTCATTTTTCTGCAGGGCTGTGCGTCTTTTGCTCGTTGATTTGCTTTTCTTTTCTTTGTTTTGTTTTGTTTTGAGAAAAGGTCTCACTCTGTCACCAGGCTGGAGTGCAGCAGCACCATCACTTGACGTCCTGGGCGTGAGTGATCATCCCACCTCAGCCCCCTGAGTAGCTGGGACCACAGGCGTGCACCACCACACCCAGCGAATTATTGTACTTTTTTGTAGAGTTTGGTTTCCCCATGTTGCCCAGGCTGGTCTCGAACTCCTAGGCTCAAGCGATCTGCCCATCTTGGCCTCCCAAAGTGCTGGAATTACAGGCGTGAGCCACCACGTCCTGCCTGCTTTGTTCTTTATATATGTAAAATACAAGTATTTTCTCGTATCTCTGGTTGTACCTCTATAGTTACACATTGCAAATATTTCCTCTCACACTGGGTCTTGCCTTTTCTTTTTCTTAATGAGATCTTTTAAAAATTGAGATCTAATTTACATACCATAAAATACACGTTTAAAGTGTATGTTTCAGTGGTTTTTGGTATATTCACAAGGTTGTTCATTCATCACCACTATCCAATTCCAGAACATTTTCACCACCACCCCAAAAAACTCCATTCCCTTTAACTATCACTTCCCATTCCCTTCTCCTCTCATCCTTGGTGACCACTAACCTAAACTTTGTCTTTCTGTATTTGCCTATTTTGGAGACTTCATATAAACAGAATCATACAATATGTGTGACTGTTTGTGTCTGGCTTCTATTACTTAGCAAAGTGTTTTCAAAGTTCATCCATGTTGTGACATGTGTATTCCATTGTATACATATAATACATTCTGTTTATCAGTTTATCAGCTGATAGACATTTGAATTTTTTTTGCTTTTTGGCCATTATAAATAATGCTGCTATGAACAGTGGTGTACAGGATTTTGTGTGAACATATGATGTCAATTCTTTTGAATGTATCACTGGGAGTGAAATTGTTGGGTCATATGTAACTGTATTTAACCTTTTGAGGAATGACCAAACTGTTCTTAAAAGCAGCCTCACCATTTTACATTCCCATCAGCAAGGTATGAGGGTTCAATTTATCTATATCCTTGCCAGCACTTGCTATTGTCTATCTTTTTTATTATAGCTATCCTAGAGAATAGAAAGTGGTATTTAATTGTGGTTTTGATTTGCATTTTCCTGATTAATGATGTTTAGCATCTTTTCATCTGCTTATTGGCAATTCGTACATCTTCTTTGAAGAAATGTCTGTTCAACCTGGTGCTATGGCTCATGCCTGTAATCCTAGCACTTTGGGAGGCCAAGGCAGGAGGATCACTTGAGGCCAGAAGTTCAAGACCAGCCTGGCCAACATGGTGAAACCCCATCTCTACTAAAAATACAAAAATTAGCCAGACATGGCAACACATGCTGGTAATCCCAGCTATTCAGGAAGCTGAGGCAGAAGAATCACTTGAACCCAGGAGGCAAAGGTTTCAGTGAGTCAAAGTCATGCCACAGCATTCCAGTCTGGGTACCAGAGTGAGACTGTTTTTTAAAAAAAAGAAAAAAAGAAAGAAAAAAGAAAAAGAAAAAGGAAGAAATGTCTGTTCAAATCCTTAGCTCATTTTTTAATTGTATTATTTGTTTCTTCATATTGAGTTCTAAGAGTTATATCTGGGGCCGGGCACGGTGGCTCAAGCCTGTAATCCCAGCACTTTGGGAGGCCGAGACGGGCGGATCATGAGTTCAGGAGATCGAGACCATCCTGGCTAACATGGTGAAACCCCGTCCCTACTAAAAAATACAAAAAACTAGCTGGGCGAGGTGGTGGGCGCCTGTAGTCCCAGCTACACAGGAGGCTGAGGCAGGAGAATGGTGTGAACCCGGGAGGCAGAGCTTGTAGTGAGCTGAGTTCCGGCCACTGCACCCTAGCCTGGGTGACAGAGCGAGACTCCGTCTCAAAAAAAAAAAAGAGTTATATCTGACTATAAGTCCCTTATCACATATATGATTTGCAAATAGTTTCTATCATTCTATGGGTTGTCTTCCATTTTCTTGACGGCATCCTTTGAAGTACAAAAGTTTTTAATTTTGAAGAAGTCCAATTTATCTATTTCTTCTTTGGTTACTTGTACTTTTGGTATCATGTCTAAGGAATTATTGCCTAATCCACAATCATAAAGATTTGCACCTATGTCTCCTTCTAAGAGTTTGATAGTTTTAGCTTTAGTGTATGATCCATTTCAAGTTAATTTTGGGGTATGGTGTGAGGTAGGGATCCAATTTCACTCCTTGCATGTGGATCTGCAGTTGTTCAGCACTATTTATTGGAAAGAATATTCTTTCCCACCATTAAATTGCCTCAGTATGTTTGTCAAAAATCAATTGACCATTAGTGCAAGGGTTTATTTCTGGATTTTCAATTCTATTTCATTGATCTATATGGCTATCCTTATCCCAGTACCACAAAGCCTTGATTACTGTAGCTCTGTAGTAAGTTTTGAAATCAAGGAAGCTTGTGTCTTCCAACTTTGTTCTTTTTTTTTCAATATTGTTCTGACTATTCTGAGTCCCTTGAATCAGAAAATTTTATATGAATTTTAGAATCAGCTTTCAACTTCTGCAAAACAAGCAGCTGGGATTTTGCTGGAACTGAAGTGGATCTGTTGATCAATTTGGAGAAGATTGCCATCTTAACAATATTAAGTGTTCCAATCCATGAACATGGATGTCTTTTCATTTCTTTAAATCTTCTTTCTTTCAACAATGTGTTGTACTTTTCAGTATACAAATCTTGCACATCTTTTGTTAAATTTACTCCTATATTACTCCCTATGATGCTACTATAAATGGAATTTTTTTAAATTTCATTTTCAGAGTCCTCATTGCTCATATATAGAAATACAACGGATTTTTATATATTGACCTTGTATTCTGCAACCTTGTGAAACTCATTTATTCTAATAAGTTTCTTTGGTATGTATCCCTTTGAATTTTCTATACACAAGACCATGTCATCTGCAAATAGAGATAGTCTTCTTCCTTTCAAGTCTAGATGCCTTTTTGTTTACTTTCTTGCCTAATTGCCCTGGCTAGAGCCTTTGGGACAATGACAAACAGAAATAATGAAAATGGACATCTTTGCCTTGCTCTTGATCTTAGGAGAATCTTAGGTCTTTTGCCTTTTCACCATTAGGTCTTTCTTTATTAAGAATGATGTTAGTTGTGGGGTTTTCATAGATGCCCTTCATCAGGTTAAGGGAGTTCCCTTCTATTCCTAGTTTGTTGAGTGTTTTTATTATGAGAGGGTGGTGGATTTTGTCAAATGCTTTTTCTGCATCTATTGAGATGATCATGTTGTTTTTTCTCTTTTATTCCAATAATATGGTATATTGCATTGATTGATTTTCTTATGTTGAGCCAAATAATGGTGCCTTTCAATAAACAGTTCTTAATCTTAATATAGGTCAATTTATAATGCTTTACTTACTTTTTTTCTTTTTTGAGATGGAGTCTTGCTCTGTCACCCAGGCTGGAGTGCAGTGGTGTGATCTCAGTTCACTGCAACCTCCACCTCCTGGGTTCATGCTATTCTCCTGCCTCAGCCTCCTGAGTAGCTGGGATTACAGTCACCCACCACCATGCCTGGCTAATTTTTGTATTTCTAGTAGAGACAGAGTTTCACCAAGTTGCCAGGCTGGTCTTGAACTCCTGAACTCAAGAGATGCATTCACCTTGGCCTCCCAAAGTGCTGGGATTACAGGCATGAGCCACCATGCCCAGCCAATGTTTTTCTTCCTTTTTGTTTTTTTGGATACTGTGAAAGAAGTCTTTGTCTATCCCAAGGTCATGAAGGCATTCTCCTATATTGTCTTTTATGTGTTTTTTTGTTTTACCTTTTATATTTTGACTTATAATCCACCTGGAACTGATTTAGTGCAAAATGTTTATAGAGATTAACATAAACATTGATTTTTAATTGATCCAGCACTATTTATTGAAAAGATCATATCTTCCTATTGCTCTGACTTGTCATAAATTGAGCATGTGTGTGTACCTCTAGATTATTCTGTTCTATTCGTCATTTGTCTAATCTTGCTCAAATACCACATTGTCTTAATTATTGAGCTTCATAAGAAGTCTCAATATCCTCTGGTATAAGTCTTCTTATTTTCCTTCAAGATTAGCTTGGTTATTTTGGGCTCTTTATCTTTCTATATAAATTTTACAAGCAACTTGTGAATTTCCACACACACATACAATCTCCTAGAATTTTTATTGGAATTGTATTGATTCTATAGATCAATTTTGGGGAGAAATTACATTTTTACAATATCGAGGATCCATGTGAGTTAACCAACAAACAGCTTTTTCAAGCTTTATCTTTTCTATGATTTTACTCAATGAGAATAAGTTAAGCTAATAATAAAAATAACAACAATAATTTTAATATCTAACATTTGTAATAGTTACTACACACTGGATTTTTGGGTTAAGTGCTATATAGCCGCTATATTATTTACTTAGAAAAATTAACTGTTAAAATTTACCAAAAATAGTGAGACCTCCATGAAGAAAGCCATACATTTTGTTACAGGGCATAAAAACAATATTGCAACTAATTGTGAGACACAGGCTATCCCTGAATTGGAAGAATTTATCATCATAAATATCAATGATTTCCAAATAAATATGTACCTTAAGTTAATTCCAATCAGAATATCAGTGGTGTTTTCCTGGGGCTATACAAAAAGTATTTAGCATTTATATTGGAGAAATTCTAAATGTTTTAGAACTGACAACAAAAATACTTAACTGTGAAAAGACAGTGAGTGGGATTCCCTTACCAGCTATTAAAACTTTCTACAAAGCTAATATAATAATTTTAAAACTGTATGACTTTAGCTTATAAATAAGTGTGCAGATCAGAAGACCAGAAAGTCAAAAAAAATCTGAGTGTATATTCAAATTTAATACATTATAAAGATGGCATTTTAGTTCAGTGGGAGAGAAGATGGTTTATTTAATTAATGCTAGTAACGTAATTGGTTATTCATCTGGAAAATAACACCTCCAGCCATGAATAAAATCATTATGAATGAATTAACCTTAAATGAAAAATAAAACAAAAAATAATAGAATAAATTTAGGAGAAAATGTGTATAATTTCAAGATTGGGGTGTGGCGGGGGTGGGGGTTGTTGCTTATGCATTACAGGAAATCTAGAATCCAGAAGAGAAAAGACAAGTTTGACTATAAAAAGTTAAAACATGGCCAGGTGGAGTGACTCATGACTGTAATCGCAACACTTTGCCAGGCTAAGGTGGGAGGATCACTTGAGGAGTCCAAGAGAAGCCAGGGCAACATAGGGAGACTCTGTCTTTACAAAAATATTTGTAAATTAGCTAGATATGGAGGCAGAAATGGGAGAATTGTCTGAGCCCAGGAGTTCGTGATTGGGCCACTGCACTCCAGCCTGGGCAACAGAGCAAGACCTTGTCTCAAATACATAAATAAAAAGTAATACAATAAAAGTTAAAACACAAGAACAGATTGGGGTAGGCTGGGCACGGTGGCTCACACCTGTAATCCCAGCACTTTGGGAGGCTGAGGTGGGCGGATCACGAGTAAGGAGATCAAGACCATCCTGGCTAACACGGTGAAACCCCATCTCTACTAAAAATACAAAAAAGTAGCCAGGCGTGGTGGTGGGCACCTGTAGTCCCAGCTACTTGAGAGGCTGAGGCAGGAGAACAGTGTGAACCCAGGAGGCAGAGCTTGCAGTGAGCCGAGATTGTGCCACTGCACTCCAGCCTGGGTGACAGAGCAAGACTCTGTCTTAAAAAAAAAAAAAAAAAAGAACAGATTGGGGAAAATATCTGCAACATTTTTGATTTGTGAATTAATATCTGTAATATATAAGGAGCTCTTGCAACTGATAAGGAAAAAAACTCTCAACCCAACAGAAACACACACAAAGGACGTGACTGGGCAATACATAGGAAGGGAAATGAAAATGGTCAGTAAGTGAAAGATCCCCAGACTCACTAGACAGGGAAATGCAATGTATTTTATAAGGTAACATGATAGCATTTCTCACAAATCATATTGGCAAGAATTAAAAAGCTTGATAGCATTCAGTGCTTATGAAGGTGTAGATGAAATAGTTCATACAATGTTAGTGGGAGAGTGAATTACTGTCCTTTGGACAAAGAATGCTGGCCAGAAGCTTTGGTTAAATGTCAAACATATACACCATCTAACCAAAGAAATCCACTGGTGGATGTTATACCTCAAAGGACACGTATTTACAGGTGGTTTTTCATTTTTCACAGCTATTGAAAAT
Organism: Piliocolobus tephrosceles; assembly: GCF_002776525.5. Classification (NCBI taxonomy): domain Eukaryota; kingdom Metazoa; phylum Chordata; class Mammalia; order Primates; family Cercopithecidae; genus Piliocolobus; species Piliocolobus tephrosceles. The sequence continues at coordinate 129,500,798 of NC_045439.1, forward strand.
GAATTAGGCCTTATTTCTGGGCTCTCTGCTCTGTTCCCCTGGTCTACATGTCTGTGTTTGTACCAGTACCATGCTGTTTTGGTTACTGTAGCCCTGTAGTATAATTTGAAGTTGGGTAAGGTAATGCCTCCAGCTTTGTTCTTTTTGCTTAGGATTGCTATTTGGGCTCTTTTTTGGTTCCATATGAATTTTTAAATAGTTTTTTCTAGATCTCTGAGGAATGTCCTTGGTAGTTTGATAGGAATAGCATTGAATAAGGCCACACTCCTACAATCATCTGATCTCCAACAATGCTGACAAAACAAGCAACGGGGAAAGAGCTCCCTATTTGATAAATGGTGCTGAGATAACTGCCTAGTCATATGCAGAAGATTGAAACTGGACCCCTTCCTTACACCATATGCAAAAATCAATTCAAGATGAATTCAAGACTTAAATGTAAAACCCAAAACTATAAGAGCCTTGGAAGACAACCTAAGCAATACCATTCTGGACATAGGGACTGGCAAAGGTTTCATGATGAGGACACCAAAAGCAATTGCCACAAAAGCAAAGATTGGCAAATGGGATCTAATAAAATTGGGAGCTTCTGCACAGCGAAAGAAACTATCAACAAAGTAAACAGATAACCTGCAGAATGGCAGAAAATATTTGCAAAGTCTAATATTCAGCATCTATAAGGAGAAAACAACCTCATTAAAGAGTGGGAAAAGAACACGAATAGATACTTTTCAAAAGAAGACATATATGTGGCCAAGAAGCATAGGAAAAAAAGCTCAATATCACTGATCATTTGAGAAATGCAAATCAAAACTACAGTGAGATACCATCTCACACCAGTCAGAATGGCTATTATTGAAAAGTCAAAAAATAACAGATGCTGGTGAGGTTGTGGAGAAAAGGGAATGCTTATACATTGTTGGTGGGAGTGTAAACTGGTTAACTATTGTGGAAAGCAGAGTGGCGATTCCCAAAAGAGCTAAAAAACAGAACCACCATTCGACCCAGCAATCCCATTACTGGGTATATACTCAAAGGAATATAAATCATTCTATTATAAAGATACATGCACACTTATGTTCACTGCAGTACTATTCACAATAGCAAAAACATGGAATCAACCTAAATGCCCATCAATAATAGACTTTATAAAGAAGATATGGTACATATACACCATGATATACCATGCAGCCATAAAAAAGAACAAGATTATGCCGTTTGCAGAAACATGGATGGAGCTGGAGGCCATTATCCTTAGCAAACTAACACAGGAACAGAAAACCAAATACTGCATGTTCTCACTTATAAGTGGGAGTTCAATGATGAGAAGACATGGACACAAAAAAAGAGAACAGACACTGAGGACTACCTAAGGGTGGAAGGAGGAAGGAGGAAGAGGATCAGAAAAAAATAACTATTGAGTACTAGGCTTTATACTTGGGTGACAAAATAATCTGTACATCAAACCCCAGTGATATGAGTTTACCTACATAACAAACCTGCACATATACCCTGAATCTAAAATAAAAGTTTTTTAAAAAAAGAAAATGAGTTAGATCTAGAGTATTGACAATATGAGATATCCATAACATATTAAGTTGAAAAAAGCAAGTTTTAAGTACTATTATGAGCCAGGTATGGTGGCTCATGCCTGTAATCCCAATACTTTGGGAGGCTGAGGTAGGTGGATCACTTGAGGCCAGGAGTTCAAGACTAGCCTGGCCAACATGGCAAAACCCCATCTCTACTAAAAATACAAAAATTAGCCAGGCGTGGTGGCACATGCCTGTAGTCCCAGTTACTCAGGAGGCTGAGGCACAAGAATCGCTTGAACCCAGGAGGCGGAGTTTGCGGTAAGCCGAGATCCTACCACTGCACTTCAGCCTGGGGGACAGAGTGAGACCCTGTCTAAACAAAATCAATGAAATCCAATTACAAAGAAGAAGAAGGAAAATAATCAACTTCTATATATGCTTTATGCATAAAATGTTTTTTATGATACGTGTGATTTATAGTAACTGCATAAAGTGTTTCTACCTTTTAATCCATTATTTTGGTTGCAAAGTTCACCAGTTCTCAAGCTTGGCTGCCCTTTGGAATCACCTGGGGATTTTTAAAAATGCTGATGTCTGGGCCCTACGTCCAGAGATTCTGATTTAATTGTGATGAGGTACGGCCTGGACATCAGATTTTTAAAGGCTCCCCGGGTGATTTTAATGTGAAGCAAACCCTGAGAACCAGTGGCATAGATAACTGAGGTCAGAAGCCCAATTTTGGAATAATTTGAGGTACGACCTGTGAAGCTATTTTTGCAATTGTCCTATTAACCACTAGATGGCGAGTTATCCACACGACAGCATTTCAACAACCAGGTTTTTGCCGAACTCTTGGGGAGGTGAAGGACTTAGGCAAGCAGGAAGCAACCAAAGATTGAACGGAACAGACCTGGGACCAGGAATTGTGCCAGGTTCTGGCCTCATCCTGCATCATGTAGTGAGCATACAGCTTTTTTTTTTTTTTTTTTTTTTTTTTTTTTTTTCAAGTTCTGGGGGGAAAAATGATCATCTTTAAGCCTGGCCTTGCTTCAAGTCAAAGAGAGGAAGTGCTCCTTAGTCTCCTCCTGTTTCAGTGTCTTTTCTTGGCTGCGAGTTACAGAAAGTCATTCTTTGTGGAAAGGCCACACCCTCTGTTGTTTGGCTGCAAGGGTGAAATGGAAGGAGACTCTTTGGAAATCTCTTAATTAAAAGTAAATAATTGACTGTGTATTAAACAGCCAGGGGGCAATATTTAAATGCTATTTATAGATTCAGATTAGTGGTGGGAGTAAACAGGTCAGGAGAAAACTGTTAAATTAAGAAGATTCCTGTCACCCTCACACACAGGAGTGTGATTTTTTTTTTCTGAAAACAAGTACCTCTGGGCTTCATTTTTCTCCCTTTGATCTCAAAATAAACACCAACCTCCACACTTCTTGGTCATGCACTGCTGGTTCATTAAAGAGCCATATGCTGATTTCCTGTGAGTGTTTCCTGTGAGTGTCATGATTAAGGGCAAAGTCAAGAAACAATTTAAGGACAATTTTGCAATAAAATTAGCTCCAAAACTAAGTGTAATTACTGTATCAGTGTTTCTGATGGGACTTTTCCCCATCAGAATGTATAAATAGTGTTTTTAATGAATATACAATGTATATATTTCTGAGAACCAAGAACTCTGATTCCATGAGGAGGCAGATAGTTTCTATATCCCAGAGCAGGTCAGTGATGTGAAGGATTTGAGATTTCCTTCATAGCTATTCATCTATAAAGCAGCCAGTGAGCCATGAGGCCCTGCAGACCATCCCATCAAAAATCTCAACCAAAATTTGTATCAATTAGGGTTCTTCAGAGAACCAGAAGCAACAGGATATATCATATATGATGAAGAACCAACTCAATTGATAATGGAGGCTGAGAAGCCCCCAAATCTGCTGTTGGCAAGCTAGACACACAGGAAAGCTGATGGTATTGTTCCAGTCTTGAGGCCAAAGACCTGAGACCAGGAAAGTCAATAATGTAAGTTCCAGTTCAAGTCTAATTCCAAAGGCAAAGGACTGATGTCCCAACTCAAAGACCAGAGAGTGAAGACCCAGCTCTAAGGCCAAGAGAGTGAATTCTTGCCAACTCAACCTTTTTTTTTTTTTTCTATTGAGGCCTTCAGTGGATTAGATGGAAATCCAATAACTTTGTCAAAGCATGTTCCACAGAATTCAAGTTCCTTGGGATGTTAATAAAGGCAATTTGGTAGAAAAGGGCTCCAATGCCAAATAGGTGTGGAAAATCCTAGGTAAAATAAACAGATATCTTTTCTGCAGACATTCTCAGAGCCTTTAATATGTCAATGTGCTTTGCAGTTGTCCAAGAAGAGGTGGTATTTTGCAAAGCTTTTCAAACGTATTTAACAAAATATCTTGTTTGGCATTTAGCACCTCTCTAAATCCTGGGAAATACTGCTTTATAAAGTACTTCAAAGCAGAGATTGTGCTTTATCTGGTTGTTATACCCCAGCCTCTAGGTCAGTGCCAGCCAATCAAAGAAATTCAATAAATATTTGAGGGGTCTATTAAGTGAAATGATGAATGAAATAGCAGTAGAGAGATATGATCAAGCCGTAAACATAAATTCTACACAAGACTCGCCTGAGTCTATGTCAAGGACTTCCCAGACCACTCCCAGAGAGCCAGAAAATGCAAAATGGATGTTGAGAAGCTTAGAGTAGAACCTCAGCTCTCACCAGTATAGGAGATGCCACAGTGAGAATGGGGTAAATGTACTCTTCCTTAGTGAAGCAGATGCCAACTGTGCCCTCATTGCTCTGCAACTGCCAGCACCTGCATTTCCGTCAGATATTTTCCCTTGCTGCAGAAGCCATCTCTGTTGTCCACTTGGCAGACCCCTGAGAGCAACCCCGGATCAATGATCAGCTGGTGTCAGTGTATAAATACCCCAGCTCCCTCACTGCCTAGATGGGATTAACTCTAGGCATGTGTTTTACACCACACCCAGAATGCTTGTGGTGGGTAGGATGTGCCTCCGTGGCCACACTGATAAGTTGAGAATGGCTGGCTTCCTCCCCATTCCTGCCTCCTTCCCCAGTCCCCTGCCAGTGCCCCTTGAGATCATCTCTCATATAAACTACTTGCCTCCTGATGCTTGACTCAGGATCAGGGGTTCTGGGGGGCCTCTGATAAAATATTGCTTATCCTTTCTGTGAACTCTCTCCTGTCTTGACTCTACCTCAGTTCCAGGACCACTGAACCCCTGGAAATTTCCCCTAAATTATTTCTTGAAGTCTTAGAAGGGGAACCTCCCACGTGCCCACAGTCTTGTTTATCAGCTGCAGTCCCCCACTGCATAGCCTGTCTTCACTGGCATTCACTGGCATTAAGGAGAGACTTGGTGATGTGCCTCATACTGTGCCAGGTACTGGGGGGGCAAGGTGAGTGAGACAGTCTTGGAGCCTACCTTCATGAAGCTTACAGGCTTTTTGGGAAAATAAGCACAATCACATTATCACGCAGATCCACATGCAAGAATAATCTTTAATAAGTGCAGGCAATTAAAACCAAAGGGTGCAATGCAGAACAACAGAGGGTCTAATACAGTGGAAGCTGTAAGAGAGGCTTCCCAGAGGAACTGGACTTATTGATGAGATACGAAGGATGAAGGAACCAAGTAGGTGAGGAGGTAGGGTGGGGAAGAGACCCAGGCAGAGCAAACAGCATATGCAAAGCACTGGATACAGAAATGTGCCCCTTTGCATGCCAATAGTCCTGATAAGTGGACATCCTGAGTTTTCTGAAGCCATCAGTGCTGTCTAAGGAACTGCAGCAGAGGTAGGGAGGAAAGTCATCTTCCTAGCTATGCAAACTTTGTCCTCTGGGCACACAAACAGCTCTGCTTATTTCCTGAAGCTCACAAATGTGCATCTTGCAAGTCAGCTTCATCTCCTCTTCTGCAAACTGCTCACTAGCCCTTCTCTCTGCAGGAGGGTTGCACTGCCCCAGCCTCTTGCAGTTGGGCTTGGCCATGTGACTTGCTTTGGCCAGTGAAACTGGAGCAGAAGTGATGAGCTCCACTTTCTAGGGGAAAAGCCTTTAAGAGCTGATGCACAGGGGCTGTGCTGTCTTTCCTCTTTGCCATGGCAACTGGCAGTGTTCCAGATGGGTTAGCTCTGTCTGTCCAGGACCACAGTGACACATCAGCTGACCCTCAGTAATCATGTGGCATAAGCAAGAAATAAGCTTTTGTTGTTTTAAGCCACTGAGATGTGAGGTTGCTTCTGTATGTAGCATGGTCTAGTAGCCCATCCTGACTGATGAACCTGTGAAAACTGGTCCAGAAAAGACACACGCAGGCACCATAGCATAGCAAGTAACTGCCCCACCTCTGGGGCCCCATGGCTTGTGATGCTTGCATTTGAAATTTGGCTCTGCCGCTTCCTCACTGAGAGATATTGGGAAAATTACTCAAGTTTTTTATGCCTCTGTCTCGTCATCTATTAAATGGCAATAATGTACAGCTTGGGCAACAAAGCAAGACCCCCATCACAACAAAAAAACAAAAACAAGATAAATTAGCTGTGACATGTGCCATGGTGACCCATGCCTGTAGTTTCAGCTAATCGTGAGACTGAGTCGGGAGGATTGTTTGAGCCAGGTCAAGGCTGCAGTGAGCCATGATTGCACTGCTGTACGTCCAGCCTGGGTGACAGAGCAAGACCCTGTCTCAATAAAAATAAAAAAATAATAAATTAGCAATAATTGTATTTACTGCATATCCTTGTGAGAATTACATAAATTAATTCATGTAGGCTGGGCACCGTGGCTCACACCTGTAATCCCAGCACTTTGGGAGGCCGAGACAGGCAGATCACCTGAGGGTCAGGAGTTCGAGACAAGCCTGACCAACATGGTGAAACCCCGTCTCTACTAAAAATACAAAAATTAGCCAGGCATGGTGGTGTATGCCTATAATCCCAGCTACTTGTGAGGCTGAGGCAGGAGAATCGCTTGAACCTGGGAGGTGGAGGTTGCAGTGAGCCAAGATCACGCCATTGCACTCAAGCCAGGGTGACAAGAAGAAACTCCATCTCAAAACAAACAAACAAAAAAAAATCACGTAAAGAGCTTGAGAAATTGTCAGGCACAGAGCAAGTACTCAATAAATGTTAACTTTATTATTAATATTTCCTCAAAATTAATAATAAATATTACTAATATTTAACTTTATTATTAATATTTCCTCAAAAACAAACAACAGTTGGATGCTGCAGGTTGTCTAGATCCCTTTTTAGGAAAAATATTATCCAAAGGAAATCTCACTGGCTTCTAACTTCAAGAGAGACAATATCCTATATCAGGGGATGCAAATGTCTCTGAGGAGTCACAGAGACACCTTACCATATTATTTTGATCCATGTTTGATAGAGACCCAGGTATGAAGAAACACAGGCTCTTCTATAATGAAAACAAGGGTGCAAATGAAATGATAAGTGTTCAGCTTCCACGTGAGGGAGCTACAAGCAATATTGGTGCTATGGGGGAGGGGTGCACTGGAGCCTACAAACCCCGTCCAAAGGGAAGTTGGGGGCCATCTGCAAATGTAGGTGGAGCGATGCTAGATTTTCAAGTTTTGTTGCTTTAAGAAAAAAAGAAGTAAGGTCAGGCGTGGTGGCTCATGCCTGTAATCCCATCACTTTGGGAAGCTGAGGTGGGCAGATCACTTGAGGTCAGGAGTTTGAGACCAGCCTGGCCAACATGGTGAAACCGTCTCTCTACTAAAAATACAAAAATCAGTCAGGCGTGGTAGCAAACGCCTGTAATCCCAGCTACTCGGGAGGCTGAGGCACAGGAATCACTTGAACCCAGGAGGCGGAGGTTGCAGTGAGCTGAGATTGTGCCACTGCACTACAGTCTGGGTGACAGAGCGAGACTCCATCTCAAAATGAAACAAACAAACACAAATAAACAAACAAAAGAAGTAAGGAGCCTGTAATCCCAGCACTTTGGGAGGCCGAGACGGGCGGAACACGAGGTCAGGAGATCGACACCATCCGGCTAACATGGTGAAACCCCGTCTCTACTAAAAAATACAAAAAACTAGCCGGGTGAGGTAGCGGGTGCCTGTAGTCCCAGCTACTCGGGAGGCTGAGGCAGGAGAATGGCGTGAACCCGGGAGGCGGAGCTTGCAGTGAGCTGAGATCTGGCCACTGCACTCCAGCCTGGGCGATAGAGTGAGACTCCGTCTCAAAAAAAAAAGAAGAAGTAAGGAGATTCTAATTTTTAACTGTGAACTTGTTTATTTTTAAAACATTGTTTAGGCCAAACAGATCACATCAGAAGGAATGCAGTCGGTGGTTTGTATCCCTGTTCAAGAACCAGCACATGCATGGGGCAGATGGCCTCCTTCTGTGTGTGCTTGTCTGGGTGGCTTTTCCAGAACCTAGGGAAACACCTTGCCAAAGATGCATGCAGGCCTCCATCCCCTGCAAACATAAAAGCCCTCCCAGGGTTGAAATGACAGCGTTTTCAGGATCCAACACCCTCTCCAAGTTTCCCAGGCTCTGGTTCCTCTCTTGGACTGAGCTCAAAGCGATGTGAGTGGTCTCTTCTCAGCAGTTTTTGGGAGACATAAGCTTGTCCCAGGCTTCTGGCCTCAAAATAGGAGGTGAACGGACTGGGGATAGTGCAAGGCACCCCTGCCTCCTCACCTGCTCCACACCCCTCAGGTCTGTATGTCAAAGACTTACAGGTCTTTTAGATAACTTCGAGCCAGGGCCCCGCAGCGGCAGCCCTGGAGCAATGCGCCTGTTTCTCTATTTGAAATCTGTCTGTCCCTGTCCTCCTAGCAATGGTCAGTCAACAGCAGGTATGCAGTCCCCACACTGGTCCTCCCAGATGCCTCCTGTCTCTACAGGATTCCTCCCAGCCTCCTCTTTCTCTCCTACACAATGGGGAGAGGTCCAAAGGCCAGAGACTTCAGGAAATATCTTGCCCCTCACTTTTGTCTGTTAACCTTGGCCTGGGGGAAACTGTGAATTTACATCAGCCAGGGTAGAGCAGCGGATCATTCCAAATCATCACTAGTGACTCACTCTTTCTTTCTTTCTTTCTTTCTTTCTTTCTTTCTTTCTTTCTTTCTTTCTTTCTTTCTTTCTTTCTTTCTTTCTTTCTTTCTTT